>NW_022639763.1:135670-153735 GCF_010583005.1 Odontomachus brunneus | reverse complement strand
CTCTCGAGATGTGCTATAAGAATATGCAATGAAAAATGGGGTGTTCCATTTAAAAAAATTAATGTGACCTTGACCTGACCTTCGCTACGCAACCCAAGGTCAAACTGATGTGATCAGTAAATACATCTTTTTAAACGCCACAACTTTTGTCTGAAACATTTTTTTGTAAAACTTATATTTTTCCTGATATTCGGGCGTCCCGGTACTTTCCGAACACCCTGTATATATATATATATATTATTACTAAATATATACATTATTAGTTACCAGCATAGAAGGAGCAGAGCGTACTAGCGGTGGCGGTGGGACGTCGTGCTTTCGAGATTCACGTATCTTTTCATTCCAGAAACAGAAAAATATCGAGACTGCGGTTTGCTAGGCTGGGACTCGAACCCGGGTCTTTCACTTGCCGGGCGACTGCTCTAAACCACTAAGCTACTTGACGCTCACGACACTCTCCTCTCCCTAGATAACGCTAAAAAATGTCGTTCAGAAGCGACATCTTTGGCGCGATCCCGAGCGCACGGCGACTACAGGCAGAAACATTGTTACTGTGCCAAATGGTACAGCTGTTAATCTCTCAAAGTCAAAGGTTGCTATATTTTAAGACCTGTCATATATGTATACCCGTCTCCACCGTTGCTCTTTCTCATCGAATAATACAAATAATACACATAAGCCTCGGGGTCGACACCAATTTTTATTATATTGTGGCGGATGTGCATCGCCACTATAGTACACATAAGCTGCCGCGCGCTGCCGAACATCGCCCGATTCACCGCAGCATAGGGGAGAGCGTAGTCCGCGACTCCGCCGTTACGCGATGCATCTTACTCTAAGTAAAAATCCAACAAAGGGGCCTATATAAGGAGGCCCCTGTGGATGGTCAACAACTTCCATGGGCGCTAAAATATGCGCCTCCCAGAAGCACTGAAACACGTGCTCATCAGTGGCCAAGTAGAACACAGAATATGGCTTCCCATAACACTAAGTAAGTGTACATTGGCAAAAAGGCGCTGAAACGAGTGGGTTTCGATTGACCACGGTACGATTGGACATAGATTGTAATGATTGGTTCGACTTAGTAATTCACTAGATAATTCTTATCATCGATTCATTATGTCCAATCGTACCGTGGTCAATCGAAACGCTTCCGCTGAAATAGGCGTTTTCCACGAGGCACGGCAATACGTGCTCTCACATTGGCAAAGACGCTGAAAAACGTATTTCTCCAATTACAGGAACAAGGAGGAAACACCATCAACATTTCTACCCCAATTCTACTGTAGACAGATAAAATCGCGACAGGATAAACTGGTGAAAATTCTGTTCTCCGAACAGCCATCAAAACCTCCAACTATGTGACAGAAGCGAAGAAGTCCCCCGTCAAGGACTCTTTCGCCGACACTGAGGAGCCCGGACTCAGCCTTTTCGTACACCGACACGAGTCACCTCATGCCTTCCCGACTACGTTCATTAGTGAGGATACCGATTCCATTTCACGAGGAGAAGTGAACATTAAAACCTTTAGAACTAAGCCCTGTTCAACTTATGTGGCCGTCCTTATATATCCTATACAAATTTGACCGTCAAGCAAGGAGACTGCTCTCTCTGCGCTTTTCTGCGATATGCAGAAAAAGAGAATCAAGAACTGAGCCAGCCTAAGGCTGAAACGAGCGGAACGCATATCAAACGCCCGTCAGAGGCGTACGTTCAAGCGAAGGCAATTGCGCAAAGAGTCGCGAAATAATTAGTTTGTACGACTCACTTATGTAAATAGCCCAAAGAATATACTCATATATGTATATATATATATATATACACATAGTAAAAAGTGCAATTCAATCAAACCTCCACGATCACCAATCCAAACCGCACGCATACCCAAAATATATATTATACAGTGCGTCTTGCGTAAGATGTGCCAAAAGAAAAATATAAGTAGAACAGATAAAAATGAACAATATTTATAGAGGTCATTTTTCAAACCACCACATAAAATTTCGAAATATTAATTAAAATAGTTGGGCAAATCTGAGCGCGCGACGCGACAAGCGAGATATACGGCTCGCCGCGACCGGCGAAGAAAATGGACAATTGTTCGCGGGCCTATATTATAGGCCAGAAAGGTAGGCCAGAGAGGTGACCGTTTAGCATACTGAAATGGGTAGCTCCGTGTGTGTGTCCACGTGCGCTCGTCCATTTTATTCACCGGCCGCGGCGAGCCGTACGTTCCGCCTGCCGCGTCGCCGCGCTTTGATATTTATTTGGTAATTATCGATTTTAGGGGAGACAGCTCCAATGACCTTGACCTTGACATATGTTGTAGAAGTCATCCTCCTGAGTGACAAGCAAAAGGTTTTAGCCATCGCTCGTTGTTCGTTAAAAAGTTATTAACAAAAGAAGTTGCATAAAATAAGTATAATTTTTAAACACTGTATGGTATATACAAAAACGATACTGTGTACTGTAACGAATAACGAGCAATATCGAACGACTGGAGGGGGGCTGCGCCCTCTGTACCCCCTCCCCCCCGCGAAACTAACCTAACCCAACCTATCGTCACATTAACACAAAAGTTGAACACTTTAATAAACAATGACTGACAGTTAATGTGATGATAGGTTGGATTAGGTTAGTTTTAAGGGGAGGGGGAGGGGTATAGGAGGCGCAGCCCCTCGCTAGTCGTTCAATATTGCAGTTATTATTCGATATTGGTCTTTGACACAGTATCATTATCACACAGTATCGTTTTTGTATACACAGTGTCTAAAAATTACACTCATTTTATAATAATATGCGTTTAAAAATACGCGTGTCCGACGCCTGAGGAACGGCAATCCGCTACCTTAAGCGTGCGTAGGACTGCTCGAGAGACGGCGCGTACAGACCCTATAAAGAGTATAGACTCACCGTCAGCTGATTGGCGACACCGCGTTCGGCAATATCCCTCTTTACGATCGTCTAATCTATGCGACTCCGCGCAAGAAGATACTTAATGACGCAACAAATAGTTAATTGCGGCACGACACGATCGTTCTGTCTGTGCGAATACACACTTATTAACGCACCGATCACTTAATTACGAACGGCGCGAATGTCTCGATTGCGCGAATATGAACACCGAACACTGTTACGGACCGCAGGAATGTCTCGTCCGCAAGAATATGCACGGGATATGCGCACTTTAAAACATGTGTACGTTAAATGTAAGAAACCAAAGGCTCGATGGCGACATAACAATCGTGCAGTTTTACCAAGTTTATTCTACACTACTGTCAACGGTTACTGGCAAATACATATTGAATCACGAAGATTCGAGGAAAAGAGAAAAGCATATTACAAACGAAACCGATTCACGTAACAGCTCGCGTAGCGGCTCGCGAGACACTGCCGATAAATCGTCGCACGTTGCTGGAGATTGTCTTTCGTTGTTTACGCGCTTCTGTCTTTTCCTCGAATCCTCGCGATGTAGTCTGCGTCTAGCAGTCATCGCTGGTGTCAGATTATTCTCGATGCGAAAAGTATACGATTATTGGTGTTCTAAAGTGCGTGTATCCTATTTGTAATGTGCATATTGTGTGCTTACGTTACATACGTTTAACGTATGCATGTGTTAATGTGAACGTATCTCTGTCATCGTGTATTTAACGTTTTATACGTTCAACGATAACAATGTGTAAGATTTAGGAGCGCGCGCAGCTAAGATTTTAGAAAAAAGGGGAAAAACTCGACTCACGTTTTTGCAAAAGTGGGAAAAATAAATAATACAAGAGACGTGGTAAAGACAGGAGACGTGGCAAAGACAAAAGAAGTGGCAAAGACAGGAGAAAGACAGAAGAACGGAACAGAGAGGCAGAATTGAGACGGATCAGTGAGAGGAAGTGAGTGAGAGAGAGAGAGAGAGAGAGAGAGAGAGAGAGAGAGAGAAGAGAGAGAGAGAGAGAGAGAGAGAGAGGGGGGGGCTGAGGCAGTTGCATCTTAGAAGAGGCATAGAGGCAATAGGAAGCACTACCAAGCAGAGAGAAAGAGTAGATGAGACAGAGAGAGAGAGGGACAGAGTGAAAGACAGTGGACAAAGAAGAAGTCGAGGAAAGAAGGAGAGACAAAGACAGCTAACAAACAGGTGCAATAAATACAAATTCGGCGGATCTCGCACTCGGAAAGAAAAGTAGGCGAAAGATACGCTAACGCGTGATTACAATACATGTTATACAATTATCGTGTTGCCTAAATTATATATTCTATTAAAGTTTTTAATGGAAAACCTTAAGTAGAAGAGTTTTGATTTGTTTGAAAAAAAAATTCTTCTTACAAATAGATTACACGTTTCAAGAACTTGCGAATATGCATCTATGTTATAGTCGAGCAGATGGAATTGTCACGGAAGCCAGGCGTATTTACCAGGAATTATATCCAAACAGAAGGCTGCCGTATAGCGCATTATTTGTAAGGCTTGATCAGAGGTTAAGAGATACCGGTTCGTTACAAGCCAAAAGATCCGGCGGATATGAATAACGCGATCCGAAACTCGAGAAGAGAGTATTGCGGCACATCGAGGAGAATCCTTCCTCAAGTACGAGAAAAATTGCGGCAACCGAAGGAGTAAGCAACAGTACGGTGTGGAAAGTTTTAAAGGAACAGCAGTTGTCCCGTACCATTACCAGCGGATACATGGTTTAGAACCAGAGGATTATGAAAGGAGATCTCATTTTTGTACGTGGATGTTGCAAAAAATGAGAGAAAATCCGGAATTTACATCTCAGATATTATTCACGGAAAGCCAGTTTTAACAGATATGGCAGGATAAATTTTTACAACGACCACGAGTGGGCTGACGAAAATCCGCACGCGTTCATAGCCACAAATACGCAGAGACAATTTGCCACAAATGTCTGGGCAGGAATTCTAGGCAATAAAATCGTCGGTCCTGTCATTATGCCTCATCGATTAACAGGACAGGCATATTTACATTTCTTACAATCACAACTGCCAAAAATTTTAGAAGACGTGCTGCTACAAGTACGCAGAGACATGTGGCTTATGCACGACGGCGCACCACCACATTACACGGCAATCGTCCGTGAATATTTAAATAACTTCCCGAATAAATGGATCAGTCGAGGAGGACCTGTCCCTTGGCCTGCTCGCTCTCCGAATTTGAATCCTCTGGATTTGTATTTTTGGGGGCATCTGAAAAACCTTGTATATCCCACACCAGTAACAACGTTGCAAGAATTAGAGGAAAGGGTTAAATTTACATCTGGCGTAATACAACACGTGATGGCCGATTTCCGCATAAGAAGAAACTTTCGCAAGAAAATAGTACTTTGTTTAGAACAGAATGGAAGATATATCGAGCATTTATTATAATGCTATTAAAGGGAGAGGGTCATGTAAATGGCCGTTTTTTCAAAAATTTTTGAAAAAACGGAAAAGTTTATGAAATCGGTATAAAGCACATTGTAATATATAGGATTTATACAATGTTTTGATAAGAAAATAACGTATAAAAAATATATTTTATTGTAAGCAATACAAATTATGTGTATTATGTGTGTAATGTTGTTTACGTTAAACAAGCCTAACACTTCCTTAATTATTGGGTGTATATCAGTTGGACACGGGGCAATTGGACACAGTCCAATCACAAGTCGCTGTTCCAAGGGACCCTACAAATGTCTCTAATCACACGGTGCTGTGATTGGCTGTGTCCAAATGCACCGTGTCCAAGTGCACCGCTCCCTTAATTATCCCTGATTAATAGCATAAAAACGAAAGACATATTCAAAACTAATGTATTATATTGGGAAAGCATTAATTGCATGTCCTAAGGTAAGAAAAAATTAAAGAAAATCGCACACAGACAAGTCGTCAACGAGATTCGAACGTTCGCCGCCGGCCCAAAAATGTTCGGCGCGCGAGTTCGCTCAGCTATAGCGCCTCGTTGAAAAAGAGCCTTTAGCCCTATGTACGCTACAGTTCCGCGACCCAAATTTTATACTATTATTTCTCACAAACAAAGATCCACTTGCACAAACCCCGTTAAGATGTTCATACCCAACATTGCAGCTATCTAACGTGCTATGACTTGTTCGAAAATCGATTATCAAGTTGTGGCATCTCCTTGTAACAGATAGACAGCATAAGTATAGTGCGCTGCGCCGCACGGACTTGCATCTTAGATGTGGCAACGCTGCCTACATCTTAGACGTGGCAACGCTAGCTCGCATGTCTGAGCTTGAAATTGCGTCGTGCAGCTGCTGTGCAAGACATCCACTGCCATCTGGCGGCAGTCTCTGAACTACAAAATCTGCGTTATCGGCACTTTCGAAGTTCGTGATTGACTCCGACATCCCCTTAAACTTTTATAAAGTCTACGTAAAAACTATGATAACAATATAACCTAAAAATGTTTCCTGCATGTATTAGCGATCACTACAACTAGTGGCGCATTTGTTGAGTTATTGTATATTACAGTGTATACTATATTACAGTGTTTTTATATCGGCGCACAGGGAAATTTGAATACATTTTATGGGGCAATTTGAATAACGCATTCAGTTCCCTTATATGTATATTCCAACTGTTTTAAGACACATTTCGTTATTTCAAATGGTGAGACATTATGAAAAAAGGATACTCGATTATATATTGGAACAAAGAAAGCATAAGGCATACCATTACATCTGTTATTAATGGTGTGATGTCCATTTTAGGAGCTGCACAGCTATTTCACGTTCCCCACAAATTTATACAGAAAAGTTTAATCTAATCAAAGACAAATATATGATGAAAATAAAGTTCCTTGCACTTTTATTGGGCGCCCCGCTGTGTTTAATAGCGTTTTAGAAAAAAAAAACTTTAACTCCCTTATAGAAATATCATACTAAGAATCATTGATAATTACTTATTTTCAGTATTAAAAATATTGGATAATAAGTAATTATCAATGATTCTTAGTATGATATTTCTATAAGAGCTGTGTATGTGCATTTTGTAAAATCAGCTACTATTTAAATATCTCTATAAAAAAAGAGGACTGAATCCGTTGATCAGTGCAAAGCATGATATCATGAGCAATACGTTGAAGCCAAAGGGAAAAACAGTTCATTTGTGGTCCTTATATATGAATTTTTTGTATAACACTAACATGATTTTTTTTCTCTTATTAATTGTCTTAATTTTTGTTTAATTTTATTTGAAAATTTAACATCAAAAGATAAATAAGATAAAACACAATAGATAAATATAATGTTTTGCTTTTATTATAATTATAACGCTTATTATAATTATTATGTTAATTATTATATTAATGTAATTATAATTATAATGTTAATTTTAGTTAATGTTAGTTTATTTATATTCGTTGTATTTAAAATACCCTTATAGAAATATCATACTAAGAATCATTGATAATTACATATTTTCAGTATTAAAAATATTGGATAATAAGTAATTATCAATGATTCTTAGTATGATATTTCTATAAGGATATTATATGGGACTAACATGATTACTTTGACTTTCTAATTTGTTTTCAATTTTATTACATGTTTTTCTAATTTATGTTCAATTTAATCTGAAAAGTATAATAAAATATTCAAAGAACAACATTTAAATACATGATTTGGTTTTTGTTATAATATTAATACTCATTTTCAATGTTATTCAAATTATCCTTTAAGATATTCGAATTGCTCCTCAAAATTGATCTTCATTAAAATTATAGGATTAAATTGGATAATGACATTACGCTTCAAGATTTAAAGAATAATTTATCATATATTGGGTAAATACTTCTTAGTGAGTTTTTTGCTACATATTCAGCCCTTATAGAAATATCATACTAAGAATCATTGATAATTACTTATTTTCAGTATTAAAAATACTGGATAATAAGTAATTATCAATGATTCTTAATATGATATTTCTATAAGGGTAGGCAAGGATAAAATTATTTTTTTTCGACAAATTGTTCAAAAAGTTTGAAATTATCCAAATTACTCCGCTTTACCCTAGAACAATATTACTGTAATATTATTGTGCAATATTAGAAAGTAATATATCAGTAATATTACTGTAATATTACATTATAACATATAATATTATAGTAATACTGCAATATTATTGTGATATTATAACGTGCTATGTGTGGGATATAATATTATGTTACTATATTCTATTAAAGATAGTTTATTAAATGAAACTAAATAATAAACAAGAGAACATTTCATTCATCTACAAACACACACACACACACACACACACATAGCCTAAAATATACTTATATAAAATTAAAAAAACAACTGCCACTTTTGGTGTCATTAATTATTGCATTTTTCTTGTAAATAAAGCACGAAAGTGACTGTTAATATAGAATTGTCATGTTCGCTGAAAGTCATTCTATGTTGATCGCAAGTCGACCGCAAGTATACATAATGCTTGTCGCGGCATAATACCATTGCGCTGCGTTCAGAAAACAATCAATCAGCGATCAATGAGCAGCCAGTGATTATTGATCTTTACAGTTAGATTTCCAACTTTAGATCAATTATATTAACAAATTACTCAACCATTGTACAATCGTTGTGATTTTTTAATACAACGTAGCCATTAATGTTTCTGATTGACCGCACACACAAAAAGTTTAATAACTTTTCTAATAACATAGATATACTATCGTATAGGGAATAATCAAGTTAGAAAAACATCATATGATAATCGGTTTTGTAAAAAAATAATCGATGTCAAAATAATCGAGATGATATTGTCCATCCTTACAACGAGCTAACGAATAAAGGAACTAAAGAATTGTACGTGGGCTCCCAAGTCGGACTGAACTGTGGCGGTTAGGATAACGATTGCGAAAATTCTAATAGCGAGCTATTAAAAGACTTAGTTGAATTAAACGTTCTTTATTTTCTAAACATTCGTTCATTTCCTGTGTGTAACCGGATGTAAGTGTGCGTGGCAATATATTTTTATTATTCGATAAATAATATTAAATATTAATTTAAATATTAATTTTTGTATGTAACTTTCACGTAACATGAATAAAAAACTCCAATTATATTATTTGGTTGGCCAATAAGTCCGTGCGGTTTTTTACATGATCGATGATTATTTTTATAGAAAGTAATAACTTTAATCAATTATGTATTGGCCGATGTTATCTCCTATCTTTTGCCTTTTCGGGCAGCTTCATAATTCCTGGTTCAAAGTTCCAGTCTTTCTCGGCAAAAAACTGTTTCAAGTGTCGTTTGATAACTTCTTCAGAAACCAAGTGCTTTCCATTCAAGGAATTCTGAAAGGAGCGAAACAGATGGTAATCTGAAGGTAATGTCTGAAGAATACGAAGGATGTGGTAAGACATCCCAGCCTAGCGCCAATAATTTTTGCCCGATTTGTAGAGATATGTGCGGCCTAGCGTTGTCATGGTGAAAGACAATGCTTCTACGATTCATGAATTCTGGACGCTTCTCGTGGATCGCTGCATTCAATTTATCCAGCTGACTACAGTACATATCTGAATTGATCGTTCTATTCTTCGGAAGTAGCTCGTAGAACATCCTTCCAATCCCACAAAATTGAGAGCATAATCTTGCTCGGGTGAAGCCCTACCTTCGAAGTAGTTTGTGACGGTTCGTTGCGCTGCCTCCACGATCTTTTGTGCTTGATGTTATTGTAGATGATCCATTTTTCGTCGCCAGTTACCATATGCTTCAGAAACAGATCGCTTTTCTTACGTTTTCCGAGTAAATCGCTGATGAAAATGCGTTGGATTAAATGAGCTTTGCTCAGTTCGTGCGGAACCCAAACATCAAGACGGCTAACATAACCAAGTTGATGCAGATGGTTTTCCACGATTTCGATATTTGGAGAATGTTTGCAATCTCTCGCGTCGTGTAATGTGGATTGGTGTCAATTACCGTTTTCAATTTGTCGCTGTCGATTTCATTTGGTCGGCCTAAGCGTGGTTTGTCTTTGACGGAAAAATCTCCACAATCTTGCAAACCACTTTTGGCACACGCGTTCTTTCACGGCATCTTCATCATATATTGCACAAACCTTTTTACAGGTTTGTACCGCGTTTTTGCCCTTTTTAAATAAAAAAGCATAATATGCCGAAAATGCTCGTTCTGGATATCCATTTTCAGATGACGCAAAACACACAAGATACAAAAGCAATCTTTACGTATATATTTTAAATGCACATTGAAATGTTATCTATCGATAACTATACGCTTTCAAGACTTTCGACTGAATATAAAGCTTAGCAGAGCGCCTTGTAGCCGTCGAGAAAAACCGCACGGACTTATGGGCCAACCCAATACAATACAATAGAACGAATGAATAATTTAAATTTTTGCTAAAATTTATTAAAAAAAAAAGCTTTTTCAAAGTATTCACTGTTGCTTTCTATAACTGTAAGTTATTTTATGAATTCCATCTCAGAAAAATGCTGTGTCTTTGGACACGATAAAGTAGTCAAGCTATTTTTTTATTTTATTTATTGCTTCAAAGTGCACATCGGACAAGGCGTGTTGCATCGCAAGTAACAAGAAGTAATTAGAAAAAACCCATATAGCACAGAAGCTTGCAGCAACATTGCTACAAGGTTGCAAGATTGCATATTGCAGTGCAATATTGCAGTGAAATTAATTTACAATATTACTTTAGCAATATTACAGCAATATTTCAAAAATATTACGAATATAATATAATATTTTTTTACTTATTTATTAGTTATTTTTGTTACTTGTATTTCAAATTCAGTAATATTTCACATCAATAGTGCTTAGAACAGTACTTAGAATAGTACTTGTTGCAGACATTAATACTAGAATTTGTCTTATTACATATTTCTTATACTTCTTGTACAGTTTTTTAGGAGAAAACACTTCCTTTAACTTTAATATTCATACTTGTTTAATTTTGTGGTTTTTTGTTTCATTAAAATATTATATTCTTAAACAAAATATCATTTTCTAAAATAATGAAAATAAAAACTTTTATTTCGTTCAAGAAAACCATGTCATTTGATGAAACAACACTATTGTATTAAATAGTATAAATAGTTATAATATTAATATTAGTATTATAGTATAAATAGTTATAGTTATAGTATTAAATAGTTATATTTTCTAAAATTTCTTTTAAAATTTAGTAATATGATTTGTTTAATTTGGATTTTCATGGATTTTTTATTTTTTTGTTTGGATTAATCATTATAACATTCCCACTGTGTGCAAACGTTACATATTACAATAGATACGTGATATATATGTTTCCTACTCAGAAACGTTTCTTCTATATAATAGCTCAGAAATGTAGCAAAAATATTTCTGCTACATTTCTGAGCTATTATGTAGAAGAAACGTTTCTGCGTAGGACATATATATGTTCAATTTTCTACTCAGAAAGTTTCTTCTATATAATAGCTCATAAATGTAGCAAAAATATTTTTGCTATATTTCTGAGCTATTATGTAGAAGAAACGTTTCTGAGTAGGACGTTAAACATATATGTTACGTATATATTGGCAGTGTGCATTAATTTTAAGAGATTTTTTTGGTAAAAACACGGTTTTATTGTGAAAAAATGGTTGCAACTTGATCATTCAAAATATTGTTCATCGCTAGCCACTACTTTTTCCCATCTTTCTGGTAATAGGTGGATTCCATATCGAAAGAACGACACATCCTTTGAGGCTATCCACGAATCGACCCATTTTTTGGTATCCACATTAGAATGGAAGCGCTGCTCAGACAGGCCATGAGTTATCGATCGAAATAGGTGATAATCGGAAGGAGCAATATTTGGAGAATACGGCGATAGGACATCCTAGTTAAACGCTTCTAACGTTTCCTTGATCGGTTTCGTAACATGTGGCCGAGCGTTGTCGTGCTGAAAAATGGGAGCGGTGCACTTGGACACGGTGCATTTGAACACAGCCAATCACAGCACCGTGTGATTAGAGACATTTGTAGGGTCCCTTGGAACAGCGACTTGTGATTGGACTGTGTCCAATTGCCCCGTGTCCAACTGATATACACCCCTGAAAAATCACTTTGTCGTGTATTTTTGCGTAATCTGGCCGTTTTTGCTTTAATATAGAAGAAGGAGGGCATACTAGGTGGCGGCGGGACGCCGTGCGTTCGAGATCTGCGTATCTTTTTCGTTCCAGAAAGAGAAAAATATCGAGAGCGCGGCCCTGCTAGGCCGGGACTCGAACCTGGGTCTTTCGCTTGCCGGACGACTGCTCTAAACCACTGAGCTACCTGACGCTTCGCGCTCACGACACTCTTCCCTTCCTAGATAACGCTCAGAGATGCCGTTCGGAAGCGACATCTCTGGCGCGATCCCGAGTGCACGGCGACTACAGAGAGAAACAATGTTACTGTACCAAATGGTACAGCTGTCAGACTCTCAAAGTCAAAGGTTGCTATCCTTTAAGACCTGCTGTCCATGTATTCCCGTCTCCACCGTTGCCCCTCCTCATCCGGTGCAAATAATACAAATAAGCCCCGGGGTCAATTTTTTTGCAGCCCCCGGGTGCTTGGACGCAATGCGCCATAGGAGATCCACCAAAGAACGAGGAGGGCATACTAGGTGGCGGCGGGACGCCGACGACAGTTTGGAGTACGTGTTGACAATCTTCAATATCTAGTGGTTTATGAGATATGAGAAAATTAGAAATTATAAGTATTAGGTGTACAACTTTGCTTCCGCCGTTTTCCTATAGATGGCTTTAGCGGTAAATGGTGGTCGAAATAAATAGATCATAGACGTCATACAATAAACTTGGGCATCTGTCAACATAACCCCATAGAAACATTAGTCGATTTGTGTCTGCATCATAAAGTTATTCTCGATTGAAAATGTCAGTTTACGAGCCAAATTCTCGTCATTTGCGGGAGGTTTTAATTTTCTGCTTCAATATGAAGAAATCTGCGGCTGAGGCTCATCGAATGCTCTCAAATACTTATGGTAAAGCCGCTATTAGTGAAAGAACGTATCGTGAGTGGTTTCAACGCTTCAAGAACGGTGATTTTGACATCGAACACCGGCATAGCGATGGAAGAGAGAAGGTTTCCGAAGATGCAGAATTGGAGACATTACTTGATCAAGACTCGTGTCAAAATCAAGCAAAATTGGCACGATCATTGGGAGTGACTCAACAAATCATTTCAAAACGCCTCAAAGCCATGGGAATGATTCAGAAGCAAGGAGATTAAGTGCCGTACGAATTGAAGCGAGAGATGTTGAACGGCGTTTGTTTGCTTGTGAACAACTGCTTGAAAGGCAAAGACGGAAGGGACTTCTGCATCGCATTGTGACTGAGGACGAAAAAAGGGTTCATTACGATAACCCCAAGCGCAGAAAATCATGGGGAGTTCCCGGCCATACTTCCACGTCGACGGCCAAACCGAATATTCACGGCTCCAAGGTCATGCTCTGTATTTGGTGGAACGTAGTGTATTATGAGCTGTTAAAACCGACTGAAACAATCACAGGCGATCGACATCGAACGCAATTGATTCGTTTGAGCCGAGAATTGAAAGACAAACGGCCGCAATACAACGAGAGACACGATAAAGTGATTTTGTAGCATGACAATGCTCAACCCCATGTTGCGAAAGTGGTCAAGACATACTTGGAAACGTTGAAATGGGAAGTCCTACTCCACCCGTTGTATTCTCCAGACGTTGCTCCCTGTGACTATCACTGGTTTCGATCAATGGCACACGGCCTGGCTGACCAGCACTTCCGGTCTTATGAAGAAGTAAAAAATTGGACCGCCTTAAAAGATGACCAGTTTATATGACGCGGGATTTGTGCGCTGCCCGAAAGATGGGAGAAAGTAGTGGCCAGCGATGGACAATACTTTGAATCATAAATGTATAACCAGGTTTTTACAATAAAGCCTCGAATTTTGGAAAAAACGGCGGAAGCAAAGTTGTACACCTAATATATTTTTTTTAATATTATAATTTTGTCATTTTTCACATTCGTATAATAATTCTCAGTATTTGATTACTACCAATATTTAACAATGATTTTATTATCAGTATTCACCAGAAAATACTGGCCAAAAAAGTACTGAACTACTGGTAATATTGGTACTTGATCACTAATAATTTTTCAATATTTCTTAGTATGATATTCTGTCGCAAAAAGTTTTAGTGATATTACCATTGAGATCAGTGGTAAAATCTTTTGGACTAATGATAAAATTATATGGACCCAATGACGTTGTCATTACGAGTGATTTTACTATTTGAAGTATTCAGTAGGAAAATCCTTCGGTTAGTGGTAAAATATTTTACTATTGAATATACTCCAGTAGGAATATCATTCGATCAATAGTATATTAGTTACCAATGAATACTTATCAATAAGAATACCATTCGATCAGTGGTATAATATTTTGCCATTGCTACGTCGACCGTAATAAATGTTATTGCTAACTGTTTGAATTTGAGAGAGAATTTTGAATAAGAATCGTTACTCAGCCGCCTCTCCTACCTTCCTCTCACGTGTGTAATAGACAGAGATTCGCTAGTAAAGAACCACACCACTCTACCACAGCGATCGAGTGAGCAGCCGGTGAGGTCGGCCGTCGCTGCGTCGCGGGGAAGTTTTGTTCGTCCTCCTCGCGTAATCTCGCGAGGAATAACGATCACAGCGTACACAGCTTGGCGCCAAATTGACACTAAAATTGACTCAATCCGTTCTACGTTTTCACAAAGTGTGATAAAGGTGGTTTGGAACATCCTGTATATATACATAAATTATTGCATGTATTTTTTAAACTAACTTATCGTTTACTCTTAAATGTGCAATAATGTTAAATTAAAAATATAAGAGCAATAATCGCGTCACTATTTCGCCAATATTATATTAATATCCGTCGCATATTAATTGTTTTCGTTTTTAATATCTGTTATTAAATATATCATTACGATGTTTTGTAAGTACATGAAGATACATTATTAAGCACAAGTTATGAATATTTCATCAGAGCCATTTGAATCATTACTAGTTGTTTGATCACTAAAATTGAGCAATAGTAAAGAAGACTAAGACAAAGATTAGGAAATGGTCTGATTGACCGGCGCAGTTCGAGTTCGAAACTGGACGCAGAAACACATATAAGCGAAGTGCCGCAAAATATGATGTACCAGTTTTTTTTTTATTATTTTAACAAAATAAGTTAAAATAATTTTATTATTTTAACAAAATAATATCAAGCATTAAGTTTGTGACGTGGCAGCCGCGGAGGCGTCCGTCCTAAGAGAAAGCACACCGATTTCGTAATTGTTTCTCGCATATCGCGTCCCGGAAGAGCATCTGTGTATAATTCCGTATCGCGTATCGCGTACCGGCGTATTCTTTTTGTGTGAGTCCTCAGGACAAGGTTTCGGAATAATTTCGTGCGAGCGGAGCAGATTTGAGGGTCCCAAACTTTGTGCCTCTCGGCTTCCCTTGCCGGCCACCAGGACCAACGGAATCCGAGGACGACGTGGGACGAAGGAGCAACGACTGCCGGTCCATCATTCATCGCTCTCGTTCAGGTGAATCGCTCTCGCATTATTTAACGTTATAAAGTTCTCGATTATTCCGATCGCTCTGAGTTCCCGAATATTCTTTTGTACAGAATATTCGTGAATACGGGAACACAGCTACCGAAATCATACTAGATACCGTCAGCTGTGTTTACGTTTTAGCGGACACTTGGCGGACACAGCGGGAAGCCGGGAGAACGAGACCGTCCCGAGGATCCCGGCAGGAAAAAATTGGAGCGTGCTGAAGGCCGCGAGCCGAGCAACGACGGCGACACTGTCTCAAGACAAATAACGTCTTGAGACAAGTCTACCGAAAATTGCCGATTACCGAGGGTCGAAGCCGAGGACCTCTGGACGCGGAGAGAAGTGACGAAGAGGGATCGGCAAGGATACAAGATTCCCAAGGAGCGGTCAGTTCGCCAGCCTTGCCGCGACCGTCGCCGTGTACGTGCGATCAAAATTACCGCCGTAATTGCCGGTAGCGAGAGTGAGAGAGCGAGAGTGAGGTAGCGAGAAAGAGAAGGAGATAGCGAGTGAGCGAGCGGAGCAGGCGAGGGAGAGCGTAAACGGACGCGCCCCGAGAGAGAGAGAGAAAGAGAGAGGGATACCGCTGAGCCATCCGGAGGACCGCCACCGCCACCGCCGATGCTATCCGCAGGGCAAGCCGCCGAATTTTGTAAGACCTCCCATCTGCTCAGCATAATTGTTCTGTGTGTCGCTACCGTTCGTGATATTCGTGAAACCGTCAGCGGAGCAGTCGCGAAAAAAAAGGCTCTCCCGGGGAGATCGTCCTCGGGTCTTAATTATCGCGTCCGAAATACCGTAACGAATCTCGCGACTCTTTTATGACCAGCGTCTCGCGAACATTATTGGGGCATGCGAGAGTTCCGGCGAATAAATTCTAACTATCGATAAAGCTTGAAATCGTTCTTCCCTCTTCCTGAACCCATCCTGTCTTCGACTTAAAGGACGGGGAACTACCGGTTCCGACGGTTCCCGGGTCACGCGAATTTTGGTGATTATCACGTTTCGCGCATATCAAGATGGTGCGGCCTTTTCCGCACCTGGTACCCAACTTTCCGTTTTCGTGGTGCGGTATGATCCGGGGTCAACGCCAATTTGCCGACGCGGCGGACAGGCGACTGTTCGCCGTTGCTCGCGAGTAGCCCTCGAGAATACCGTGGCAAGTCATATGGAAGTGCGTGTGACTGTATTTGTGTATGTCCGTATGTTAATATTTTATATATTTGGTACCACTGGTAAGTACCACTGATCAGTGGTAAAATCGTCCGGTGTTAAAATATTACTATTGGCAAAAACTCATTCAGTTTGCCATTAAAAATATCATTGAAAAAACCACTCACTTTCAATGATTTTTTTTAATGATAAAACCATTTATATTTACGACGGAATTTCTGTAAGGATATAAAGTAATAATAATATTGCATACATAGATATATAACAGTTACATTGCCGTAATGAAACGGAATATAACATGCAATGTAACATGTATGTAGGTTATATGGATATTCATTGTAATTTCCTACTCACACGTATTACAGTTAATATTTCACGTTAATTTCACATATAACGTGAATATAACATGAAAGTAACATATGACTAAAAAATTATATAAGAGTAATATGTTATTCGTTGTTGATGTAACTTAACCAGTAAATATCATAATAACATAACAATTTTATAACATAGTTATATCGCAGTTATAAAGGAAATTAAGTAACCTTAATATTAATAACGTTTAATAGCAGTTATATTACATATTACTCTTGTGTTATATCTAGTCCCAAGTTATATTCTGTCCCATATAACACAGAAGCTTGCAGCAACATTGCTACGACGTTGCAAGATTGCATATTGCAGTGTAATGTTGCAGAAACATTGCAGTGACATTAATTTGCTATATTACTTTAGCAATATTGCAGCAATATTTAAAAAATGTTACGAATATAATATCATATTTTTTATTTATTTACTAGTTATTTTTGTTACTTGTATTTCAAATGCAGTAATGTTTCATATCAATAGTGCTTATAGAATAGTACTTAGAATAGTATTGTTAATGGTAGTCATTGATAGAATTTGTCATATTACATATTTTTTATACTTCTTATGCCGATTTTTCGGAAAAAACACTTTCCTTAGATTTAATATTCATACTTTTAATACGTACGTTTAATTTTGTGTTTTTTTTTTTGGTTTCATTAAAATATTATATTCTTAAACGAAATATCATTTTTTTAAATGATGAAAATAAAAACTTTTAATTCAAGGAAACTATGTCATTTGATAAAACAGCATTATTGTTTTAAATAGTATTTTCAAAAAGTTTATTTCAAAATTTAGTAATTCGATTGATTTTATTTGGATTTTCTTGGATTTTTTATTTTTTTTTTTTTTTTGTTTGGATTAATGGTTATAACATTCTATTAAAAATCTAAACATAATTATCACTAGGTCACTACATTACATCAA
>NW_022639763.1:134956-135660 GCF_010583005.1 Odontomachus brunneus | reverse complement strand
TTTTTTTTTTTTTTTTTTTTTTGTTTGGATTAATGGTTATAACATTCTATTAAAAATCTAAACATAATTATCACTAGGTCACTACATTACATCAATATTCATCGCATATCGAATGATGTTGCATTGTTTCAATATCTATGAGCAAATTACCCAACAAACACCAAGTAAAAGTTATTATAATTATTAATAATAATAATTAATAATTATAAATATATATTATAATTATTATTTGATGTTTGCTAGGTATGTTATAATATACTATGAACACAATAAGAATTTCGTAAGAATAACATTTTATCGTAAGAATATCGTTGGAATCATTGGCAATCGCCGCTCTATCCTTAGGTTAGCAACACTTTAACGGAGTCAAGACGGATGATGACCGACCGGTGGTATACTGCTTGGGATCGAAATTATTGGAGGATTCATTAAAGTTTGGAGTATTTATTGATAATCTTCGATACCCCTTAGTGGCTTATGACACATGAGAAAATAAAGAATTATAAATATATTTTTTTTAATATTATAATTTTCTCATTTTTAATCTTCGCACAATAATTCTCAGTATTTAATTACTATCAACATTTAACAGTGATTTTATTATCAATATTTATCAGAAATTAAGTACTGGCCAAAAATTATTGAATTACTGGTAATATTTAATCACTGATAATTTTTCAGTATTTCTTAGTATGATATTTCTG
>NW_022639763.1:133852-134946 GCF_010583005.1 Odontomachus brunneus | reverse complement strand
AAACAACACATATTGCGATGTCAGTGAAACAAACACTTTGATATTGTTGCGAACGCGTCGCAGTATTGCGAGCGCGTCGCTCCTGAAGTCCGCGGATTGCAAGCCGGGATACGTAGCAACGGTTGCTACGTGAGGCTGGCTTGTTTGTTGACAACAGCTGAGAAGAAGAGAGTCTCTCGATAGCCTGCGAACGATGTGAACGTGTGGCTTGAATAGAGAATTTATATATCACGTTGCTGTTGCTTTATAATAAAGTTCTTGTTCATTTCTATATTTGTGTGTCTGGTCTCTCTCCGCGCCCGCGAGTGTAACATTTTGGGGGCTCGTCCGGGATAAGAAGAGATTGGAGACGCGACGTGAATTGTTTGCGATTGTTTACGCGAATGCGTGAAAGTGATAATAAGGAGAATGATACATTCACCGATGCTTACTCGGAGTCAAGCATCGACATCGGTTATGGAGCAGGGAGCGTTGCACATTGCGGAGTCGGAGGAGATACGGGACCTTACAAAATCTAATAGAGGAAAACGAAACAGAAATATTGAAACGACGTCTTCGGGATTAGAAAGGGAAGTTCCAGTGACAACGGAGACTGCGGCGTTGCAGGCTGCATTAGAAGAGCTGCGGTCTTTGCGAGCGGAGCGAGAGCGGGAGCGGCTAGAGCTTCAAGAGTTGCGCCAAATTGATCGGAGAAATTTTCAAGGCCAGTCTTTTCCAATATTTAGGAATAATTCAGAATTAAAACCAGATACTTTCGACGGAACCGTTCTGCTGCATGAATTTTTGTGTCAATTTAATTTAATAGCGCGTGCAAATAATTGGGACGATGTTTATAAAGCGGTTGCTCAGGCAGCAAGTTTAAGGGGAGGAGCGCGCTCAGTTTTAGATAAGGTAGAAGGAAATTTAGATTTTAAAGAAATTTGTTTACGTTTAGAATTGCGTTTTGGAGAAGTAGGTTCATTTCAAAATTTTTATACTCAATTTTCGAATAGAAAACAGAGAGAAGGAGAAGATTTTGCTTCTTTTGGTTCGGAATTGGAACGGTTAGTTTATAAAGCATATCCAGAATGTACATTTGAAGTAAGAGAGAAAAT
>NW_022639763.1:132604-133807 GCF_010583005.1 Odontomachus brunneus | reverse complement strand
AGTGCGTGAAAGTGATAATAAGGAGAATGATACATTCACCGATGCTTACTCGGAGTCAAGCATCGACATCTGTTATGGAGCAGGGAGCGTTGCACATTGCGGAGTCGGAGAT
Source organism: Odontomachus brunneus (assembly GCF_010583005.1). NCBI lineage: Eukaryota > Metazoa > Arthropoda > Insecta > Hymenoptera > Formicidae > Odontomachus > Odontomachus brunneus. The sequence continues at coordinate 133,695 of NW_022639763.1, read as the reverse complement.
ACGGGACCTCACAAAATCTAATAGAGGAAAGCGAAACAGAAATATTGAAACGACGTCTTCGGGATTAGAAAGGGAAGTTCCAGTGACGACGGAGACTGCGGCGTTGCAAGCTGCATTATTAATAGAAGAGCTGCGGTCCTTGCGAGCGCAGCGAGAGCGGGAGCGGCTAGAGCTTCAAGAGTTGCGCCAAATTGATCGGAGAAATTTTCAAGGCCAGTCTTTTCCAATATTTAGGAATAATTCAGAATTAAAACCAGATACTTTCGACGGAACCGTTCCGCTGCATGAATTTTTGTGTCAATTTAATTTAATAGCGCGTGCAAATAATTGGGACGATGTTTATAAAGCGGTTGCTCTGGCAGCAAGTTTAAGGGGAGGAGCGCGCTCAGTTTTAGATAAGGTAGAAGGAAATTTAGATTTTAAAGAAATTTGTTTACGTTTAGAATTGCGTTTTGGAGAAGTAGGTTCATTTCAAAATTTTTATACTCAATTTTCGAATAGAAAACAGAGAGAAGGAGAAGATTTTGCTTCTTTTGGTTCGGAATTGGAACGGTTAGTTTATAAAGCATATCCAGAATGTACATTTGAAGTAAGAGAGAAAATTGCTTGTGCGCAATTCATAGTAGGGTTAATAGATGGTTTTGTAAAACGAACTCTTCAATTAGAAAACGTTGTTTCATTGAGGGTTGCCATAGAAAGGGCAAAAATTGTTAAAAGTATTCAAGAAAATAGTTTTTCTAATGTTATAAAATTTAATTCATTTAATTTAGAAGATAGGAGGAATTTTGAAAGAAATTATACAGGCAACAACAATTTTAGGAAAAATAAGGTAATTTAAAAAAAATTATTGGGAGGGGAGAAATTTCTTTAGGTTCTCAAAGAAGATTAATAGGGAAAATGAATAATGATAATAAATGTTGGCAATGAGGAAGTTTTTCACATTTCCGAGCGGAATGCCCAGCTTTAATTAATGCTTTTGAAAAAAAAGAGGAAACTGAGTTTTGTCGAATGGAACGGGGCTATTTCGACAAAAAGAGTAAAATCCTCGGTTGATTCTAGTTTAAAACGCGTTAAAAATAGAGATACTTTTT
>NW_022639763.1:132315-132594 GCF_010583005.1 Odontomachus brunneus | reverse complement strand
AAAAAAAAGGGAAAACTGAGTTTTGTCGAATGGAACGGGGCTATTTCGACAAAAAGAGTAAAATCCTCGGTTGATTCTAGTTTAAAACGCGTTAAAAATAGAGATACTTTTTTTTTAATGGACTATTGGATGGAAAATGTAAATTTAAAATAGATACAGGTTCGGATGTTTCTATTGTTAATAGGAAATTTTTTGGAACGTCGGAAAAGTTTTGTCCAGTTACTAATAATCGTTTAATTTATCCTTCAAGAGAAGTAGTTCCTGTTTATTATCAAGCAA
>NW_022639763.1:131929-132305 GCF_010583005.1 Odontomachus brunneus | reverse complement strand
AAAAAAAAGGGAAAACTGAGTTTTGTCGAATGGAACGGGGCTATTTCGACAAAAAGAGTAAAATCCTCGGTTGATTCTAGTTTAAAACGCGTTAAAAATAGAGATACTTTTTGTTTTAATGGACTATTGGATGGAAAATGTTGTAAATTTAAAATAGATACAGGTTCGGATGTTTCTATTGTTAATAGGAAATTTTTTGGAACGTCGGAAAAGTTTTGTCCAGTTACTAATAATCGTTTAATTTATCCTTCAAGAGAAGTAGTTCCTGTTTATTATCAAGCAAAGATGAATGTCCAGTTAGGAAAAATTTTGGTAGATTTGTCCATGTTTATTATTGACATGGAAGATGATTGTTTGTTAGGAAATGATTTCTTGT
>NW_022639763.1:131306-131919 GCF_010583005.1 Odontomachus brunneus | reverse complement strand
CGTTAAAAATAGAGATACTTTTTGTTTTAATGGACTATTGGATGGAAAATGTTGTAAATTTAAAATAGATACAGGTTCGGATGTTTCTATTGTTAATAGGACATTTTTTTGGAACGTCGAAAAAGTTTTGTCCAGTTACTAATAATCGTTTAATTTATCCTTCAGGAGAAGTAGTTCCTGTTTATTATCAAGCAAAGATAAATGTCCAGTTAGGAAAAATTTTGGTAGATCTGTCCATGTTTGTTATTGACATGGAAGATGATTGTTTGTTAGGAAATGATTTCTTGTCTTTTACTAATTTGGAATCTTGTTTTTATTCAGAGTTAGGAATTTCTCATTCGGGAATGATGCAAGGAAATTTTGCTTGCAAGCGGATTATTTGGAAAGAGAAAGTACTTGTATTTTTACTAAAATTGTTTAAACGGGATTCAGAACATTTGAATTTTCGACAGAAAGAAAAGTTTGCTAAAATGCTAGTTGAATTTCAAGATGTTTTTTCAGAAAAGATTGTAGCCGGAAATTGTAATTTTTTAGAACATAAGATTGAGTTAATTAATTCACGTCCTATTAAACAAGTTCCTAGACGAGTTCCTTTACATTTACGTGCTGAGAC
>NW_022639763.1:129924-131122 GCF_010583005.1 Odontomachus brunneus | reverse complement strand
AAAAAAAAAAAAGATAATTCTATTCGTTTTTGTGTAGATTTTCGAAAGCTAAATGCTGTAACAATAAAAGATTCTTTTCCTATTCCTCGTATTGATGACACTATTGATCAATTATCAGGGAATTCTTGGTTTTTAACTTTGGATTTAAAAAGTGGTTATTGGCAAGTGAAAATTCGTCCAGAGGATAGAGAGAAAACAGCGTTTTCAATAGGAAAGGGGTTATGGCAATTTACAGTTTTACCAATGGGTTTGTGTAATGCTCCAGCTACATTTGAAAGGCTTATGGAGCAAGTATTGCAGGAAGTGTTGCATGAAATTTGTTTAGTTTATTTGGACGATGTGATAGTTTTTGGGAAAACATTTGAGGAAATGGTTGAACATTTAAAGACCGTTCTATTTAAATTTCGTTCTTCGGGTTTGAAATTAAATCCAAAAAAATGTGTGCTTTTGAGAAATTCGGTAAAATATTTAGGTCATGTTGTTTCTAAAGAAGGTGTTTCTACAGATCCGGAAAAAAATTTCTGCTGTTTTCAATTGGCCGATACCTCAAACTAAAAAACAGTTACGTGCTTTCCTTGGGTTCTGCTCCTATTATCGGAAATTTGTTAAAGATTTTTCTATAATTGCTAAGCCTTTATTTGTCTTTACGGAAAATCAATCAAAATTTATTTGGTCTAGGTCAGTGTCAGGAAGCTTTTGAAAATTTGAAACGAACTTTAACAACTTCTGTAGTGTTATTTTTTTCTTTGGAACAAGGTGAATTTATTCTTGACACTGATGCTTCAAATTTTGGTATTGGTGCAGTTTTATCCCAAGTTCAGAATGGTCAAGAGAAAGTTATTGCTTATTTCAGTCGTGTTCTAAGTAAATCTGAAAGAAATTATTGTACGACTCGTAGAGAATTATTAGCTGTAGTAGAATCGGTTAAATCTTTCAATCATTATTTGTACGGTCAAAAATTTTTAATAAGAACGGATCATGCTTCACTAAAATGGTTAATGTCTTTTAGGGATGTTGAAGATCAATTGGCTCATTGGATTAAGAGGCTACAACGTTATGATTTTGAGATTCATCATCGTAAAGGTTTGTGTCATAGAAATGCAGGTGGTCTTTCAAGACGTCCATGTATAAAAGAAAATTGTAGGTATTGTTCTAGAATTGAGTCTGGTAGAGAAGATAAAGAAGAAGTCGTTGCTCG
>NW_022639763.1:128713-129668 GCF_010583005.1 Odontomachus brunneus | reverse complement strand
TTCATCATCGTAAAGGTTTGTGTCATGGAAATGCAGATGGTCTTTCAAGACGTCCATGTATAAAAGAAAATTGTAGGTATTGTTCTAGAATTGAGTCTGGTAGAGAAGATAAAGAAGAAGTCGTTGCTCGTATAGTTTTAAGGGAAAAATTTCAAATAGACTGGCGGAAAATGCAGTTAGAAGATTCTAATGTGTCAGTAGTTTTGCGAGGAGTTGAATCTGGTTGCTGTCTTTTGAAGGAGGAAATTTTAGATAAGGATATTTCATTAAAAGTTTATATTTCTCATTGGGAAAATTTAGTTGTAAAAAATGGTATTTTGTTTAAGAAATACTCCAAATCTGAAATCTAGTGTTTTACAGATAATTGTTCCTCGAAGTCAAGTTAAGGAAATTTTGGAAGAAGCTCATGATTCTCCTTCTGGTGGTCATTTTGGGATAAATAAGACTCTTGATAGAATTCGAAAACGATTTTATTGGGCTACGTGTAAAAGAGATGTGGAAAATTGGTGTAGATCCTGTGAAGTTTGCATTTCTAAAAGAGGTCCTTCGGATAAAGGAAAGTCTCCGTTGCAAATTTTTAATGTAGGAGCTCCTTTTGAACGTCTTCAGATGGATATTTTAGGTCCATTGCCTTTATCTTCTTGTGGAAATAAATATTTGTTGGTTGTGGTTGATTGTTTTTCAAAATGGGTAGAAGTTTTTCCTTTAAAAAATATTAGATCTAGTACGGTGGTAGAAATTTTTGTAAAGGAAGTGATTTCTAAGCATGGTGTACCTTTAGAATTACATACTGATCAAGGTAGAAATTTTGAGTCAAAACTGTTTCAAGAATTGTCTAAATTATTAGCATTTAGAAAAACAAGAACTACTGCTTTTCATCCTCAATCTGATGGTCAGGTTGAACGTCAACACCAAAAGATTTTGCAGTATTAATCTAAATTTATTTCGGAGAATG
>NW_022639763.1:128268-128703 GCF_010583005.1 Odontomachus brunneus | reverse complement strand
CGGTGGCAGAAATTTTTGTAAAGGAAGTGATTTCTAGGCATGGTGTACCTTTAGAATTACATACTGATCAAGGTAGAAATTTTGAGTCAAAACTGTTTCAAGAATTGTCTAAATTATTAGGATTTAGGAAAACAAGAACTACTGCTTTTCATCCTCAATCTGATGGTCAGGTTGAACGTCAACACCAAACGATTTTGCAGTATTTATCTAAATTTATTTCGGAGAATCAGAAAGATTGGGATCGTTGGATTCCTATGTTTTTGTTGGCATATAGGACTTCTAAACATGAAGCAACAGGATTTTCTCCTGCAGAGTTATATTTTGGTCAAGATTTAAGATTGCCGTTGGATTTGTATCGTGGTTCTCCTCCTTCGGATTGTGTTAATCATAATTCAAGTAATAATTATATTTTTAATGTGCGGGAAAGATTAGATA
>NW_022639763.1:128042-128258 GCF_010583005.1 Odontomachus brunneus | reverse complement strand
ATGCATAAGAACCTCCCAACCAAGCTCCAGGAGCTTCTGGCGAGTCACTACCGATGTGTGTGGCCTGGCGTGTTCACACACTATCGTGTGTGTTGTCCTGATGGAACACAATTCCTCTCCAATTGGCCAAAGCTGGCCGCTTCTGGGCGATTGATTCCTTCAGACGGTCCAATTGTTGACAGTACAGGTGCGAATTAAGAGTTTGGCCGTAGGGGA
>NW_022639763.1:127884-128032 GCF_010583005.1 Odontomachus brunneus | reverse complement strand
AATTCGAGAAATTTGTCTTTTGAAGTAAATCAGAAGGTTTGGTTATACAATCCTCATAGAAGTATAGGAAAAGCACCAAAGTTACAAAGTTTTTGGGAGGGTCCTTATGAAGTTGTTAAGAAAATTAGTAATGTAGTTTATTGTATTT
>NW_022639763.1:127662-127874 GCF_010583005.1 Odontomachus brunneus | reverse complement strand
CCGTTTTCGCTTGACGTTGTCGTAAGTGACCCACTTTTCATCACCAGTCACCATCCGCTGCAGAAACGGGTCGATTTTTTTGGATTCAGCAGCGATTCGCAGATGGAAATTCGATCCGTGAGGTTTTTTTGCGTTAACTCGTGTGGCACCCATACATCGAGCTTCTTTTTGTATCCAGCCTTATTCAAGTGGTTTCAATCGGTTTTTTGTGC
>NW_022639763.1:127421-127652 GCF_010583005.1 Odontomachus brunneus | reverse complement strand
AGTTAATGCAGTTAATGCAGCTGTGGTGCATCAGCTGGTAGTCTTCACTTCATCATCAACTCAGAAGTCCACTTTGCTTACGGGTTTTTTGGCATGGTTTTTTCCCGTAGGCCTTTGCTGTGAGCAAAGGGTAAATGTCAAAGTGGGGACTTGGGGAGATTTCCTTTGGGAGATCGTTGGAACCATGAAAGTTATTTCCCCCCCCCCCTTGTGTGAAGACCCTGAACAAGA
>NW_022639763.1:127159-127411 GCF_010583005.1 Odontomachus brunneus | reverse complement strand
AGTGCTTACATGAGGGTCGGACTCGACGATTTCCATTATTTTATCGACATCTTCGATAATTGGCCTTCCAGAGCGTGGTGCATCTTTGACATGAAAATTACCGGAACAGAATCGACGAAACCAAAATTGCGTGTGATTGTTACAGTATCAGGACCATAAACACTATTCACATTTTGAGCCGTCTGGCTTACGTTCTCGCCTTTATCGAAGAAAAACTCTAAACTATGGTGTATTTTCTCTTTGCTAGTGTCC
>NW_022639763.1:126953-127149 GCF_010583005.1 Odontomachus brunneus | reverse complement strand
GAAATGGGAAACTTTGGCTGTCTTCACTGTCTTCGGATGGGGATTCAAGGTTCCATAGGATCTACAGCAGCAGCTGAGGTCAGGACGCAGACAGAACCCCGGAAGATACGGAAGATACACGTTTTCGTTAATTGTCGGAACGACAATTGAAAAAAAGGGAGGCAGTGTTGCGAGCGCGTCGCTCCTGAAGTCCGCA
>NW_022639763.1:126311-126943 GCF_010583005.1 Odontomachus brunneus | reverse complement strand
TGTCTCAGAAGTTTTTTTAGTACGAAATCTTATCTTTCTAACGCTATCTAACGAAAACCGATTGCACTTATACAACGCGGGATACACATTACTAAATCCATCTATTGGAAAAATATTGGATTTCTTTTTACTACACCTTATATATATATATATAAAGTGTAGTAAAAAGAAATCCATTATTTTTCCAATAGATGGCTTTAGTAATGTGTATCTCGCGTTGTATTAGTGCGATCGGTTTACGCTAGATAGCGTTAGAAAGATAAGATTTCGTACTAAAAAAACTTCTGAGACAGTTTTATGATTGTTTGACTCAGTATTGTTTGAGAGCGCGTCAAAGATGGACACTAGCAAAGAGATAATACGCCATATTTTACAGTATATATATATATATATATATATATATATATATATATATATATATATATACAGGGTGTTCGGAAAGTACCGGGACGCCCGAATATCAGGAAAAATATAAGTTTTAGAAAAAAATGTTTCAGGCAAAAGTTGTGGCGCTTAAAAAAGATGTATTTACTGATCATATCAGTTTGACCTTGGGTTGCGTAGCGAAGGTCAGGTCAAGGTCACATTAATTTTTTTAAATGGAACACCCCATTTTTCATTGCATATTCTTA
>NW_022639763.1:124708-124958 GCF_010583005.1 Odontomachus brunneus | reverse complement strand
TTTTATTATAGCGTTTTGGAAAGCTCTCGAGATGTGCTATAAGAATATGCAATGAAAAATGGGGTGTTCCATTTAAAAAAATTAATGTGACCTTGACCTGACCTTCGCTACGCAACCCAAGGTCAAACTGATGTGATCAGTAAATACATCTTTTTAAACGCCACAACTTTTGTCTGAAACATTTTTTTGTAAAACTTATATTTTTCCTGATATTTGGGCGTCCCGGTACTTTCCGAACACTCTGTATATA
>NW_022639763.1:123940-124356 GCF_010583005.1 Odontomachus brunneus | reverse complement strand
GGACGTACAATGACGTTAAAATTAGCCCCCCCACCCCTCCCCCTGGGCGGTGAGGAGGAGCAAGTTTAAAATCTTAAATGGGAACCCCTTTTTTTATTGCATATTCGGAATGTTTGGCTAAAAACACATACAATTTGTCTGAAACATTTTTCTCGATTCATGATAGATGGCGCTGTAATCGACGAAATTCAATTTCTTCGATTTTTCTTACTGAGAACCAATGCTTACGATTCTGCAATAAATTAACAATAAAAATACCACGTTTTCATTGTTAATACGCGAAATTAGTCTTAAAACAAACTTCTCATTATTTTTTATTACTCATTAATTACTTCTCAAGAAACTGCTTTTAGCGTAATCTGCCCTTTAGGCAACTTGAATGGTCCAAAGTACCGAGACATTTTGGACTTTCCATC
>NW_022639763.1:122727-123827 GCF_010583005.1 Odontomachus brunneus | reverse complement strand
ACCTTGCCTTCACTGGCTGGGTCACCACACGTTCAAGCACCCCGAATTGTGAGAGGCGAGGGGACTCACGTTAATCAAGCACCCTGAAGGGAACAGAAAACTGCTACGTCCACGACGTTGTTCCTGGGTTACACTAAAAGCAGTTTTTTGAGAAGTAATTAATGAGTAATAAAAATTAATGAGAAGTTTGTTTTAAGACTAATTTCGCGTATTAACAATGAAAACGTGGTATTTTTATTGTTAATTTATTGCAGAATCGTAAGCATGGGTTCTCAGTAAGAGAAATCGAAGAAATTGAATTTCGTCGATTACAGCGCCATCTATCATGAATCGAGAAAAATGTTTCAGACAAATTGTATGTGTTTTTAGCCAAAAATTCCGAATATGCAATAAAAAATAGGGGTTCCCATTTAAGATTTTAAACTTGCCCCCCCTCACCGCCCAGGGGGAGGGGTGGGGGGCTAATTTTAACGTCATTGTACGTCCCCCTCGAAATGACGAAATTTTGATTGTAAACATTTTTTCGTAGTGCTTATTTTTCGAGTTATTTGGCTGCCTAAGTTAAAATGGGTCACCCTGTATATATATATATATATATATATATATATATATATATATATATATATATAGGGTGTCTTAAAAATATGAGAATCCCTGAATATCTTTTTATAGTGAGGTTTTTCGAGAAAACTTTAAAACAAAAGTTGTAGGATTTCAAAAGCTGAATCTGAAGGTGACCTTAAAATTGACATTAAGTTTGACCTTGAACGCCATTTCAAGATCATCTTTATTTTTTCAAATAGAATATGCATATTTTCATGACGGATTCGGAATCCACGCCAAAAACTGAGAAACTTTTGTCTGAAACATTTTTTTCAGAAAATGCTGCTTTTGACCTTAAAATTACTTTCAAACGTCACGGTTTTTCTTAAAAGTATGGGAACAATGCCACCAGCGGTCGCGCAATAGCGGATGCTTTGACTTCGAAATGACCCCCGATGGACATCCTGACACAAGGGTCAGGGTTCCCATTAAAAAAAAATTAAGCTACCTCGAAATGACCTTCAAGGTCATTTTACCGTTGTTGTAACATCATAGTG
>NW_022639763.1:121187-122717 GCF_010583005.1 Odontomachus brunneus | reverse complement strand
TTTTTTAAACAAAAAAACCGCAGGAACTAAGTTTACCACCTAATATGTCTTGGCGTTACAGTATAGGATCCCACATTGTTATATTACGTAACATCATAGTAATGTTACAATATCACAATAATATTACATGTTATAATGTAATTATTACGGTATGTAATTATGTAATTATTACAATAATATTATTGATATATTACTGAATATATTAATATATTAACATATTAATATATTAAATCCTAAGTACCAAGATGATGTCAAAAAACATTTCTATTACGTCATTAAAATATTACTAAAACGTTACATAATACTTAGCGCGTAATGTATTGTATTGAAGTATGAATAAAATATTTCAAAGAAAATATATTGTTTTGTAATTTGACAAATATCTTCCTTGTTAATATTATTCTTAAGAGGAACTTTTTTTTTTTCGGGTCACTGATTTTGCCAAACTTTTGTAGGAATATAATATTGATATAGAAGTAACAAATGCTATTTGGAGCATATGCAATTCTCAACCGTTTACGAGAAATTGCGGTTTGAAGTTTAACAAGCTCCCTTAGTTCCATTGTAGTAGAATACTCATTAAGCAGAGGCGTAACGCAGCGGAATAGGCACCACGCTATGAGTCTGCACGTTTAGGTGTCCGAGCCGTTTCGAGCTCAATTTAGTATAGTTTTTTTTATACACTTTTTTTACTGGTGCAAATAAAAATATTTAATATGTAAAATAATACGCAGACAAATACTTTACACAATCGGACATTTTTATTACAATAATGACTGTGATATATTACAGTAATATTACTGGCATGTATTTTGGTAGATTGTAATATTGGCAGATTGTAATATTACTGTGATATCTCAGTAATATTACAGTAATATTTCTGCTACATTTGTAATATTGCAATGGAAATGTAATATTACTGTGATATTATTGTAATATTACGTGCTATATAGGATATTTTCTTTTTTCCAGTATGCAAGCATTTTCGTTCCAATTCCTAAACCAAGCAGGTTAGTTGGCATTAATAGCAATATATAATAACTATTTCACCCGGTGCCAACAGCTTCATTTATACATTTGATACCAAGTATACAAATGAATAATCCAAATTCTTTAAGAGCAATTAAAAAAATAATTTCAGAGACAATTAATTTTCCTTCTCTTTTACAATTATACAAGGTGCCCAAATGATATGGGGGACCCCACGCATGGCCCTAAAAGGCAGAGGAGGAAAGGGAGAGCGAGGGGTCCCGGGGCACCGCCCCCCGACTCGTCGTCGTCAGACCCGTCTTCGGATGTGGTTGGCGGCGGCGACCCCGGGGGCGGGGCCAATCGAGGGGCAGTTGCGCGAACTGCCCCTCCGACGACAAGGGCGCGGGTTCGCGCGGCCCTTACACCTCCGCCGGCGGGCGGGGATCGGGGGGGGGGGTTGGTTGACCCCGGATGACGGGGGCGGGGGGAGAGGGACGACTGAGGACTCAGCCACTTCCCTGCTCTCCCCCCCCGTACATTGGCCAGGAGGTCCGAGGG
>NW_022639763.1:120061-121177 GCF_010583005.1 Odontomachus brunneus | reverse complement strand
TATATATATATATATATATATATATATATATATATATATATATATATAGGGTGTCTTAAAAATATGAGAATCCCTGAATATCTTTTTATAGTGAGGTTTTTCGAGAAAACTTTAAAACAAAAGTTGTAGGATTTCAAAAGCTGAATCTGAAGGTGACCTTAAAATTGACATTAAGTTTGACCTTGAACGCCATTTCAAGATCATCTTTATTTTTTCAAATAGAATATGCATATTTTCATGACGGATTCGGAATCCACGCCAAAAACTGAGAAACTTTTGTCTGAAACATTTTTTTCAGAAAATGCTGCTTTTGACCTTAAAATTACTTTCAAACGTCACGGTTTTTCTTAAAAGTATGGGAACAATGCCACCAGCGGTCGCGCAATAGCGGATGCTTTGACTTCGAAATGACCCCCGATGGACATCCTGACACAAGGGTCAGGGTTCCCATTAAAAAAAAATTAAGCTACCTCGAAATGACCTTCAAGGTCATTTTACCGTTGTTGTAACATCATAGTGATGTTACAGTCATATTTTGCAATGTATTTGCAATGTTGCAATCTTGCAATGAAATATTTCTGCAACGTTTCTGCAATGTTTCTGTGCTGTATAGGGTGTTTGCTGAGTATATATTATAATGCAATGTTGTTGCAATATTACGTAGCAATATTTCTCAAGCGGACATTTTATTGTTGCTGCAACACTGCTGCAATTTTGCAGCAATATTTCACAATATTTTTGCAACGTGGTAAGATAACATTGTTGCAATGTTGCAACAATGTTTTAAGCATTGCCCAACCAAAACACATTATGATGCTTCAGCAATGTATTAAGTAGTAAACTTAGTTCCTGCGGCTCACAGTTAGATGACGTTAGTTGTAGGTGTAATTTATTTTGACATCTGAAACTGGCTGCATTTTAGACATTTGTCAATAAAATTCAGTGCGAAGAGATTCATTTAAGCGAGAGTGCTATTTTTTCTTTTGATTAAATATGGAACGTGATAAGTTGTTTTTTCGACATGTGCTGCTTCATTACTTTGACTTGAAAAAAACTGCAGCTGCAGCTCATAAATTGCTTTTCGAAGCTTATGGCAATTATGCTCCATCGGAAAGA
>NW_022639763.1:112050-116844 GCF_010583005.1 Odontomachus brunneus | reverse complement strand
AACGCTCGACCACACGTTGCCAAAGCCGTCAAAGAAACACTGATGCAGCTCGAGTGGGAAGTTCTCCCGCACCCAGCGTATTCACCAGACTTAGCTCCTTCGGACTATTACTTGTTCCGGTCGATGCAGCACGGCTTGGTGGATACACACTTCAGAAATTACGAGGATGTGCGAAAATGGATCGACGAATGGATTGCATCAAAAGACCAATCGTTCTATCGTCGCGGAATCTACGCGTTGCCCGAAAGATGGGAAAAATGTATAGCTAGCGAGGGAAAATACTTCGATTAATGTATTTTTTGCTTTTGATGTCGAAATAAATGAGTTTTTTAAACAAAAAAACCGCAGGAACTAAGTTTACCACCTAATATGTCTTGGCGTTACAGTATAGGATCCCACATTGTTATATTACGTAACATCATAGTAATGTTACAATATCACAATAATATTACATGTTATAATGTAATTATTACGGTATGTAATTATGTAATTATTACAATAATATTATTGATATATTACTGAATATATTAATATATTAACATATTAATATATTAAATCCTAAGTACCAAGATGATGTCAAAAAACATTTCTATTACGTCATTAAAATATTACTAAAACGTTACATAATACTTAGCGCGTAATGTATTGTATTGAAGTATGAATAAAATATTTCAAAGAAAATATATTGTTTTGTAATTTGACAAATATCTTCCTTGTTAATATTATTCTTAAGAGGAACTTTTTTTTTTTCGGGTCACTGATTTTGCCAAACTTTTGTAGGAATATAATATTGATATAGAAGTAACAAATGCTATTTGGAGCATATGCAATTCTCAACCGTTTACGAGAAATTGCGGTTTGAAGTTTAACAAGCTCCCTTAGTTCCATTGTAGTAGAATACTCATTAAGCAGAGGCGTAACGCAGCGGAATAGGCACCACGCTATGAGTCTGCACGTTTAGGTGTCCGAGCCGTTTCGAGCTCAATTTAGTATAGTTTTTTTTATACACTTTTTTTACTGGTGCAAATAAAAATATTTAATATGTAAAATAATACGCAGACAAATACTTTACACAATCGGACATTTTTATTACAATAATGACTGTGATATATTACAGTAATATTACTGGCATGTATTTTGGTAGATTGTAATATTGGCAGATTGTAATATTACTGTGATATCTCAGTAATATTACAGTAATATTTCTGCTACATTTGTAATATTGCAATGGAAATGTAATATTACTGTGATATTATTGTAATATTACGTGCTATATAGGATATTTTCTTTTTTCCAGTATGCAAGCATTTTCGTTCCAATTCCTAAACCAAGCAGGTTAGTTGGCATTAATAGCAATATATAATAACTATTTCACCCGGTGCCAACAGCTTCATTTATACATTTGATACCAAGTATACAAATGAATAATCCAAATTCTTTAAGAGCAATTAAAAAAATAATTTCAGAGACAATTAATTTTCCTTCTCTTTTACAATTATACAAGGTGCCCAAATGATATGGGGGACCCCACGCATGGCCCTAAAAGGCAGAGGAGGAAAGGGAGAGCGAGGGGTCCCGGGGCACCGCCCCCCGACTCGTCGTCGTCAGACCCGTCTTCGGATGTGGTTGGCGGCGGCGACCCCGGGGGCGGGGCCAATCGAGGGGCAGTTGCGCGAACTGCCCCTCCGACGACAAGGGCGCGGGTTCGCGCGGCCCTTACACCTCCGCCGGCGGGCGGGGATCGGGGGGGGGGGTTGGTTGACCCCGGATGACGGGGGCGGGGGGAGAGGGACGACTGAGGACTCAGCCACTTCCCTGCTCTCCCCCCCCGTACATTGGCCAGGAGGTCCGAGGGGGTTACCCTCCCTCGGAGGAAGAATGGGTGACGGACGTAGTCCGCCACAAAAAGGCGGTTGGCGGAGGGGAGGGGAACCTTGGCTCCCCTCTCCCCGCAAGAGACGAGGACTAAGAGGGGGGGAGGCATAATCCCCCCTCCTCTCGAGGAGATTCGGGAGTGGGTCATAGTCCCACTCACCGGAGGAAGCCCCCTGCGGGGGGACAAAGGTCTAAGGACCTAAGTCCACGCCCTGCAGGGGCACGGGGAGGTGAAGTGTCCGGCGGGGGCCGGCCTTCGCTCCGACCCCCAAGAGTAGGGCGGTGTGTCCGGGAGGGTGGTTCCCTCAACACACCGCGGAGGGGTGGGGGTGACAGATATGTCATTCTCCCTCGAGATGTAGGGCGTCGTGACTACGACGCCCAGGGCCCGGTGCGCCCCCCCCACATGCTTACGCAGTCAGGAGGGGCGCACCCGCGGGAGTGCAAATGCGCACCCGTGAAAGGGCCCGGGTAGGTAACCCATGGGGTTTTAGTAGGTAGTACGGCAAATATGCCGTGAGTCCTACATAACCCTAGTTCCCCCCCTCCGGGGACTAGGGTATGCGTGAATGCATTTCCCCATGTAAAAAAAAAAAAAAAAAAAAAAGGTGCCCAAATGATCTTCACAATCGGTCGTAGAGTGGATTGAGATAAACACAAAAGTGGGTATAGTACCTACAAAATAGTATAACACATAATATACAGTATAGTAAACACAAAAATATAACTCACACTGACCAATCACCGGGCAACACCGGTACAATGACAAAGTAATTTTACTCGTACCGACAAATTTCTCTCTCCTATTTACCGTATAGAACTCAGAATTTTTATAAAGAATCTAATTACCTGACTTAAGATTATTGCCTTTAAACGCTCACTATCACTCGCGACTACTCTATATCGTTTTGCGATATTCGCAATAATAGTCGAGAAATTAATTGTGAAAGATTATGAAAAAATGCGCGTTGAATGAACGGAGGAAGAGCGCTCGAATTGCAGCGCGAACCCAGTAATATAGCACGCGGATGTTGGCGCGTGGTGATTGGAAAAACAACGCACCACTGCCTATGTTTATATCGCTACACTCCTACATCTCACTTCGGCGCGGTGAGGCAAGACGTAAGATCGCAGCGACATAAGCATAGACAGTAACACGTTAATCTACCTCTCGCCGCGTGCTGACATCTGACTGCTATATTACTGGATTGCAAATGCTCCTCCTTCAATCATTCAGCGTGTTTTTCTTAATCCTTTATAATTAATTTCTCGGTTATTAGTGAGAATATCACAAAACGGTATAAGACTTGTGTGCGTATTTTGGAGTAAGCGGGTTTGCAAAAAACAATGATTTCAGTCTGATCAACAAAGAACACCATGGAGGCGTCTCTCGGGAGTGCGACAACAAAAATTTGAAGCAAATGCTTACTGAGAACAAACGCAAAAAGAGCTTACAGAGCAATTGACACTAACACAGCAAAATATTTTCAAACGCTTAGACGAGATGGAAAAGATACAAAAATATGAAAAATAAGTTCTGTATGAACTCACTAAAATCAACGAAAATCAGCGAGTGATAGCGTATCTTTTTCTTCTCTAAAGCAGAGTAGAAAATCTTGTAACTATATGACAACTCTAGACCATATTACATAGAAGGAGGAAGGCGTACTAGATGGCAGCGGGACGCCGTCCGTTCGAGATCTGCGTATATTTTCGTTTCAGAGAGAGAAAAATATTGAGAGCACGGTTTGCTAGGCCGGGAATCGAACCCGAGTTTTCGCTTGCCGGGCGACTGCTCTAAATCACTGAGCTACCTGACGCTTCACGCTCATGACACTCTCCACTCCCTAGATAACGCTCAGAAATGCCGTTCGGAAGCGACATCTCTAGCGCGATCCCGAGTGCACGGTGACTACAGAGAGAAACATTGTTACTGTACCAAATAGTAGAGCTATCAGTCTCTCAAAGTTAAACGTTGCTATCCTTTAAGACTTATTGTCCATGTATGCCCGTCTCCACCGTTGCCCCTCTTCATCCGGTAAATAATATAAATAAGCTCCGGGGTCGACACTAATTTTTTTGCATCCCCCTGATGCTTGGACGCAATACGCCATGGGGGATCCACCATAGAAGGAAGAGGATGTATTAGGTGTACAACTTTGCTTCCGCCGTTCTTTTTTCCGAAATTCGAGGCTTTATTGTAAAAAACTGGTTATACATTTATGGTTCAAAGTATTGTCCATTGCTGGCCATTATTTTCTCTCACCTTTGGGCGGCGTACGAATCCCGCGTCGAAAAAACTGGTCATCTTTTGAGGTGATCCACGAATCGATCCAATTTTTTACTTCTTCATAAGACCGGAAGCGCTGGTCAGCCAGGTCGTGTGCCATTGATCGAAACAAGTGATAGTCAGAGGGAGCAACGTCTAGAGAATACAGCGGGTGGGGTAGGACTTCCCATTTCAACGTTTCCAAGTATGTCTTGACTACTTTCGCAACATGCGGTCGAGCATTGTCATGCTGCAAAATCACTTTATCGTGTCTCTCGTGGTATTGCGGCCGTTTGTCTTTCAATTCTCGGCTCAAACGCATCAATTGCGTTCGATACCGATCGCCTGTGATTGTTTCAGTCGGTTTTAACAGCTCATAATACACTACGTTCTACCAAATACAGAGCATGACCTTGGAGCCGTGAATATTCGGTTTGGCCGATGTGGAAGCATGGCCGGGAACTCCCCATGATTTTCTGCGCTTGGGGTTATCGTAATAAACCCTTTTTTCGTTCTCACAATACGATGCAGAAATCCCTTCCGTCTTTGCCTTTCAAGCAGCTGTTCACAAGCAAACAAACGCCATTTAACATCTCTCGGCTTCAATTCGTACGGCACCCAATTTCCTTGCTTCTGAATCATTCCCATTG
>NW_022639763.1:76311-112040 GCF_010583005.1 Odontomachus brunneus | reverse complement strand
ATTTTTCGTCCCCAGTCACAATACGATGCAGAAATCCCTTCCGTCTTTGCCTTTCAAGCAGCTGTTCACAAGCAAACAAACGCCATTTAACATCTCTCGGCTTCAATTCGTACGGCACCCAATTTCCTTGCTTCTGAATCATTCCCATTGCTTTGAGGCACTTTGAAATGGTTTGTTGAGTCACTCCCAATAATCGTGCTAATTTTGCTTGATTTTGACACCAGTCTTGACCAAGTAATACCTCCAATTCTGCATCTTCGAAAACCTTCTCTCTTCTACCGCTATGCCGGTCTTCGACATCAAAATCACCGTTCTTGAAACGTTGAAACCACTCACGACATGTGAGTGCGATATACACGCGAGCCGAGCTCGCCTTCACGCCCGCACGGGACTTAGACGCTGCCAGAGACGCAGCATATACAAAACACGGAGCCAAAGACTCCCGTCGCCGAATAACGTCGCGAATCACTTGCACCCCACGTCATCTTACGGGGCCGCTAGATAGCGGACTGCTAGCGACGAAGACCGCGGTCTCCACACGGCGAGCGGACATCAATCCGCATCCCGCATAACGAACCGGCCGCTCTCCATCCTCGGGCCGTTCGAAACATTTGATCCTTCGAGCCGGATCTAGTTTCTGTGAGTGGTGACTTTCACTAATAGCGGCCTCACCATAAGTATTTGCGAGCATTTGATGAGCCTCAGCCGCAGATTTCTTCATATTGAAGCAGAAAATTAAAACCTCCCGCAAATGACGAGAATTTGGCTCGTAAATTGACCTTTTCAATCGAGAATAACTTTATGATGCAGACACAAATCGACTAATGTTTCTATGGGGTTATGTTGACAGATGCCCAAGTTTATTGTATGACGTCTATGATCTGTTTATTTCGACCACCACTTACCGCTAAAGCCATCTATAGGAAAACGGCGGGAGCAAAGTTGTACACCTAGATAATACTAGATAGCGGCGGGACATCGTGCGTTCAAGATCTGCATATCTTTTCGTTCAAGACGGAAAATACCATAATAAATTTTGGACTGGACGTCTTGTAACATTCCGCATATTCACAAGACATATAACTCTCTTTCCGATTACCACTCGTTTTTGATAATACAATAGGATTTGTCCGATATGTTCTTTCAATTAGCAAATATAATTCGAAAATAGTTTGACAACTTTATCGTGTCCAAAAGCACATCATTTTTTAGGTAAAATTCATAAGACTTTATTACTTTAATTGAGGCAAAACTGCTGCAATAACTAAACAAAGTATTTGTAATATCAATCGAAGAAATATTGTGTTCACTTCTGTCTGTGAGGAGTGATTTAAAAGGTTTAGAAGCTAAACTTCCAAAAATGCCCATGCTCCGATTCATGTCAAATTTTGAAAATATGCCGCCGCGAAAAGACCGATCGAGAAAGAAGTCCCAGAGGATTCTCCCAAGTCACTTTGCTGACAAAAACTTTCTAGAACCGCCATCCTCTGCGGATACGCAGTCCGATTCTCGAGACCGTTCCTTGATACCGCTCCTGGAAGATTTCCGTTCGCGGATGCGCGAAAGAAATCACTCCACCGTAGCGGAAATCACTCGACTAGCGGATGCGCGACATCGATACTGTTCTATAGATACCGCTCCTAAAGGATTCCCAGTTCGCGTATACGCGCCAGAAATCACTCCGTCGGGAGGTCGCACTCACGCGATCTTTATCGCTTAACCGGATCTCGGCATTACATGACCGCGATCGAGATCATGCCGTCATTGAGTCGCCGCATGTGATCTCAACTCCGCTTAGTCGAAAAACCAATTCGTTAATACGCAGCTTCGACACCGCTCCGAACAAATCCGCGACAAGAATCGCACTGCCGTCGGTTCGCAAGGACGCGAGCCAACTCCACATTACACGAATCCTGGATCGCACGGCAAGATCGGGATTACTCTGTCTCCGAGACGCACCGACGCGTCCTCGACTCCGCATACTCCGAATCCTCGATCTCGCGCACGCGATCAGGACTCTTCCGCTACTGAGGCGTACAGACGTGACCTCAACTCCACAGACTCCAGAATCACGAAGACGTGATCCAAATCCGAGCATAGGCGTTCGCCGCTACCGCCAGCGTGAAAAACGCAATTCGAGCGACCGAAACCTAACCGGCATACCGATAGACAGACCGCTTCCATCCACCCAGTCTAAAACTGCCGCATCAATAAATTGTAAGGGCAATCGTTGTCCGAATCAATCACGAGACACCGCGGCGATTCGCCACGTGCAACTTCCGCTGTAAACACTTTTGTACCGAGCTCTTGCCGTGCAAGGCTATTTAAATAATTTGTCAAACGGCCTTTAAATCGGCAAGAAGTCGAACATCAACAGACGAGCTCGCGCTTGAAGAAGCGATGCGACAACACAACCGCGTCTCGCTCCCCGCTCGCGGGTCTCCGCTGCGGGACGATACGACAAGGTAATGTGTACCTAAAGGACCCCGCACAAACCTTATGGAAGTTGAATTTCGGTCGAATTGACTGAAGATTTGATATGTTGTAGATCTTATCATCCTGATAAAATCTCCATATGTACGACCCCCTATAATAAACCGTTTGATCTCTACGAGGCGTCATTTTTCAAAACGAATTTTTTAATACTACAGTATCTTATTTTCAACGGGTACGGTGCATTCCTACATCATTATTTGTACTTTCTATATATTTTTTTAAGTAAAAAGTTATAAGGATATTGACTTTATTGCTTCTTACAAAAAAGTTATAAAGATATCGAGATCAATAATTGATTTTAGAGATTTAAGTCAATGCTGTGTTATTTCATGGGCGAGAAAAGAAATGGACACAATCATAGGACGTACGCGAAGAACCACTGCACACTTTATTTATATTGAGTAGGCCGCCAGTCGATATTGCTTTCTCATTTCAGCGAACATCCGGCCTGCACGCAGTGAATCTTTGCGCGCGTCCCGAGATCGTACCTGAACTTCTGCGACTTATTAGTTCTTTTCAGAGCTACTCTTTAAATCAGTTGTTTTCACAACTATTCATACTATTAATTATTATTAGTTAAATATTTCTTTCTTCTAAGAAAATAATTTTTTAATAAATATATTTATTTTTCTATTAAATCTTGTAATACAAATTTTTTTTTCTTTCATTATGATCAAAAGAAATCGAATTCCGTGTTTTATATGCGACAGTATATTAATACCTCGTGTTATGGTAAAACTGATTGGTGAAGATAATGCTATATGCAATAATATAATAATCAAGTATCCTGATTTGTGAGAGACGAGGGGACTCACAATAATCAAGCACTCTGACTTGTGAGAAGCAACCTTGTGAGAAGCAACCTAGCCAATATAGCTTTCCTTATTATCCTTATAAATTTTTACTTAAAAAAATACATAGAAAGTACAAATAATGATGTAGGAATGCATCGTACCCGTTGAAAATAAGATATTGTAGTATTAGTCTGTTTTAAAAAATGACGCCTCGTAGAGGTCAAACGGTTCATTGCAGGGAGTCGTATCTGTGGAGACTTTTTATCAGGACGACAAGATCTACAGCATGTTAAATCTTCAGCCAATTCGACCAAAATTCAATTTCCATAAGATTTGATTGGCTGTTTACCGTGCGCAAATGTGTAGTTATACATACATACATATATATATATATATATATATATATATATATATACGTATATACATACGGAGATGTTTGTAAGCTTGCAAAATCCCAAAGTCTCAATGAAATGTCAGTGACCAGTTAGAAATAGATCAAAGTGTAGATTAAAAGTGAACGATGGTGCAGTGTTGCGTCCCAAAAGGCAAAAACAGATCCGACAGCCAAAGTTGGAAGGAAAACAGCAATATAGATAAACTAACTTTATTTAAAGGACAATAAGCATTTCATTTAATACACATACACAATCTATATAGTATGTATTTAGTAAATAGATGTAATACATTAATATAAAACTTATTATATAATTTGTTTTGTTTTGTCTCTTATAACAGTTCAAAATAAATAGAATTGTTTTATATTGTATATATGCGAATTTATTTTACTCATTATAATTTCTATAATATTATTCCTTCGTTGCTTTTCGTTAATACCGTCTGCTTTGTGGATCACTTTTTGGACAAATTTCTTTTTATTACTATGTGTAAGTGAGCAATCATTTTGTAACATGTACAAAATACGTAATGTTCAATCTATCACTTTCCTGCTTTCGTAATGAGTGACTGTGCAAGTGAGTAGAACAATGTCTATCATTTTGACCAAGTCGGAATGCGTCCCCAGTCACCAAAAAAAGAGGACAATCTTTTCGTCGACGAGTGTACTATTTGAAGTAACCGCTAACGTGTTACGTCACACAGCACTGAGCATGCGCATTATTGCAGCCAATGGAATTTAGGCATAGTTCTCCCACGCATTTTTGCGCAACTCCCCTCGCCTATCTTCTTGGCTAATGCCGTCTCTGTATTCCTATGTCTATGCTCACGGCATCGCGCAAGCATTCTCGCCGATAGCGAAACATCAGACAAGTGTGTACACATAGCGACCATCGAACGACGGCGTCGACAATATCTGTACCTACTTGATGTACATTAACATCAGTTTTAAATAGACGACAAGTAGTAACTCAATACCACTGCTTCCTTAATTATTCAGCCTTCTACGAACTCGACCGACGAGCGTAATTCGACACGCGACGTATCGCGGTTACAAGAATACTAGAAGAATTTTGTGCGACTCAAAAATTAAATTAAATTAAATTACATTAAATTAACAACTTTTTTAAACAAATTAGTTGAAAAGAAGTGCAGGGGTTCCGCCCCTCCCTACACGTGTATTGTTTTATACATGTCCTCTAAAGTACATAATTACCATATTGGATAACATTTTGTTTTAAAATTTGTTCAAGAATATGATTTAAAATATTAGGAAGACAGGAAGTTGTTTCGGAATACTCTATGAACGCGCGTAATGTTGCGATGATGTTTATCGTAATTTATAATAGATTTGGGATCGCTGATTAGTTTAATTAAGAGTAGTAACGTTGCGGGTAAGTTACCTTTGCCTGCTGATGGGGAAGCTAACCAATGTTGTGGAATTAATGGTTCGCGGCTTCAAGTTATTAATATTTTTTATGGTGATGTAAAAGTTAAAGGCGTAAATATAAAAATCAAATTTTATACCGTCCCGGACGAGACCATGGCGTTTAACGTGTTGCTTGGTAAAGATTTTTTGACTTGTCCGTCGATGCGCGTTACATTGAGCGAGACTGTCGAGATTGTCGGCGATTGAAGCGACTGCAATTGGTCAGATAATACACATCGAATACCTGGATACTTCTCCCCGCGTGCGTGACGGGCTTGCAGATCAATCCGGCGATCGGCGACGAAAATATCGAGAAAATTTGCGAAGGGGATATGAGTCGTGCTATCTCGAAAGTTTACGAGCGAAGAGTCACGTGCCGGATTTTGAGATGAACATTACGTTGAAGCACGAGCAGCCGCTGAGTTCACGCCCGCGTAGACTGTCATTCGCGGATAAGGAGGCGTTGCACGGGATCTTGGATGATCTTTTAGAACGTGGAATTATTCGTCTTAGCGATTCGCCGTATGCAAGCCCAATCGTGTTGGTACAGAAGAAAAACGATAGTTACTGATTTTGTATTGATTTTCGGGAATTAAATAAAATTACGGTACGTGATAACTTTCCCACCGAATTAATTGATGATAAGCGAGCACGTTGTATGTTAAAATTTGATTACTTATACAACATTGTATCAATATTAATAGTATTGTGATTGTTATTACATCCTTTGAAACACCGACAAATATGTCATTACATTTTTTAATGTTAAGAAAAGCATATTATAAATATAATCCATCAAATATTGTTGTAGCGCATTGGCATCACGTTCCCGTACTATCGTTGGTTAAGCATTCAACAGCTCATCATTTAAAGATGGGTGACTGTCTGACACGGGATCGGTTTCATGCGAATCTCACGAATAAATAAAATAACATAAAATATGTAATGCCAATTTTTTGTTATTTAGACAAAATAATACTTCATTTTTCACTAAGCGAAATTATGTAATATTACTGAGATATTGCAATATTACTGTAATATTGTGTAATATTACGTGCTATGTGGATAATGTGCTGTGAAGGTGCTTAGAATGTTCGTAAAATATTCTTTAGAATATTTATAGGACGTTCATAGAACGCGACTTTTTGTCTACTTTAAATGTTCTTTTGTAAGTTATTAGGAACTTCGAAGTATCATGTGAGAATATTCTACGAATATTTAAATATTTCCGATATTATTCTCAGAATGTTCATAAAACGTACTTGTGCTGTTTGTGTAGTAGCTGTATATTCCATATATAAATAAATCTATATAAATATTAACTATATTCCATATATAAATAAATCTATATAAATATTAACTATAAATTAACAATAGATAGAACAATAGATAATATAGATAATAATGACATTACTGTGACCTTCTAATAACATCACAGTGACGTCACAATTTTTCTGCAACATTGTGACTCTATTGTGAGTTTATTGTGATATCACTGTGACATTTGTGTGTGTTTTGTGGGTATGTTCTGGTCGTCTAAACGAAGTAAAGAACAACGAATTGGAAGCAATGCTCAACAAAAATTCGGCCGAAACATTAAAAGAACTTGCAGAATAGCTTAAAGTTGATGAATCAACATTTTTTTGCCATTTGAAAACAATTGAAAAAGTCCAAAAGGAAGAATATAACTTCCCTATAGACTCTCTACAGACGCGATTGTAAAACGGCTAACCATCTATTTGTTATTGCTTGTCAAGCATAAAAAAAAGTTTTTGTACATAGTCATACGATATAATTATGCGAATAGTTATGAAATGTATAGAAATGTTTTCGTTACAATAATTTCGTATAAGACTTTCTCAATATTTCATTTAGTTTACAAATTATATAAAAAATACGCAAGAACTTCTGTACTTTTGATTTCATTCTTTTTAATCTTTTATTAACACCAATTCAAAATTTCAATATTCACCTATTTATTCAATTTATGCCATGTTTCATTAAAATCAGAATTTACGGTTTGGTAAGGTACTTTTATAAATTAATTTAAAAGTCACTAAATATTTAATTTTTTAACTGAACTTGTATAACCTTGTTTAATTAGTTTTTGTCCAAACCTGCAAAATATATTAAATTTTAATGTTATTGCAATGTTATATTGCAATATATATGAAAGTGAACATTTTACCGTTACTGCAATTAATTTAGGATAGTTCTTCGTAGGATATGTGCATTGTTGCAATCTTTCGATAAAATGTTAGTGCAATTTCTAATGTAATCTTGATATGCTATATATATATATATATATATATATATATATATATATATATATATATATATATATATATATATATATATATATATATATATATATATATATATATATATATATATATATATATATATATATATATATATATATATATATATGGATATATGTATATATGTTGCTATAGATGTGTACATGTTTTATAATTTTTACGATTTTACAATTTCTAAAAACGGTTTAATAGCTCATCATAAAATTATAATGTAAAATATTTCATGATAATAATGAAGAAACAGTTAATAAATTAATTAGTTAAATACTTAAATGCTAACACAAGGCATACATGTTAATTAACAATAACCACCTTAGTAACTGGCATATTTGAGATTACTCATTCCGCATGTCATTTAAAGACTGGCGTTCGATCCGTTTCCCTGATACCATATTACCTTCTATACACGTATATTCCATATGTAAATTTCTACATGTATTTGTCAAACGATCTACTTGCATAACCATATTAAGTATTCTGCACTAAACTTTGCAAGTTTCCTCCGCTTCAGCGAGAAACATTTCTCGAAGTGTTTGTGAATAAAAAAAATTCTTTGATAATAAGAGGATAGCACGTTGGAAAGAAAAAACAGGTATACACTTGTTATTTTCTCACTCTTCTATAATCAATTGTTGCACAAGATGAAAGACCTATGGCTTTACTATAGGTAGTAACAGCTATAACAAGTCTTCAACTACCACGACACTATACACACAACAGAATTAAATATTTTAATGTAATTGAACCTCCTACAATTGCCATGCATACAGTTGCGCGCTTATATTCATATCGACAAAGGTATTGAAAATTGTGGAAAAAGTGGTTTCTCATCGGTTTGTACAATTAAATATTATTTATTTACGAATAACATATCGATAATTATACAACTCGTTATACAAAAAATATTATTTATTTACGAATAACATATCGATAATTATACAACTCGTTATACAAACTATATTATTTATTTACGAATAACATATCGATAATTATACAACTCGTTATATAAATTATTATACAAACTTTTTATAAATGACTTTCTATGAAGAAAAACAATATCAAAAAGAATTTTTATTGACTTCTTGTAGTATGTAAAACGGATATGTAACCAACTGATGTCTTTATTAGCTGAAATATATTTTTTCATATAATAGTATATAATACTAATACGAGCATAAATAACAGATTTATTATTAAAATATGTAACCGTAATTTGTATATGTATTTATATATGATATAAATAAAATAAAATGTAGAGGAGACCAGGTCTTGAAGTCAGTCAATTATTACAAAGATTATACTTTATGCAATAAATGGAGAAGAGTATTATTCTCTATTACATAAGTTGCTTGTATTATGTTAAGTGTACGAAATTTTTTTATGACAGAAAAAGCATATGTAAATTTACACTTTCCCCAAATTAAATACGTTGAGTATATTTTTTCTTATCTTTATTTTTATTAATCTATTGATTTTTAAATTTTTGGTCGTAATCTCTCTTCGTTGTAAAACATATTATGAGTTTAGCTAATTTCTTTTGAATTTAATTAACTAGTTACTACAAAATATATAAATATAACAAACAGTCTTTACAAAAGAAACAGAAAACGCCGAGTACGTTTCAAAGAAAAGACCCAAATAAAAAATACCAGTACAAAAAAATATCAAACAAAAAAGACCAAAACAAAAATTATCAAAACAAAATCTACAAAACGAAAAGTACATGTTAACTTAAACAAAGTGCAGATGTTTTAAATTAATTTAATTAAAAAAAAGAAGTGAGAACAATATAATTAACCAAGTATGTATATGTGTAAGTATTTATCACACAAGTAATTGTGTGATAAATATATTGTGTAATATTATAATGTTCAGATATTTTGAATAAAAAAAATTTCTTTTAATCAATTATGTTTTATGTCAATGTCTTAGGTCAATTTGTTGTTTTCTATATTTATAGTTGGGGCACATCATCCCTGGTAGCATATATTGGTTTCACATACTGTTGAGTGAACGTGAGAGTGCAGTATAGCAACAGGTCTCGGTAATAGATGAAAAATACGTCTCGGTGTACGTGAAGAAGAACGGAGCAAAAACAACATGTTTTTGTCTGTCGTTACCAAGCCGATCGGTGTCGAGTCGTGCGAGTCTTCTCGCGTCAGTCGAAGTTTGTTCTCTAGTCAGTCTTCGTCTCTTGTTTGTCCGTATGTGGTACCATTCAGAAACGCGACTACTATCCCTCTAAAAATATATTCGGTTATCGTCGAGTGCGCAAATATCGCACTAGAAACCTGCGTGGGCTTGTGCTCTTCGGAGCACTGATATCGAAGCGTTGCTCACATGGTTGAGCGGAGGAAGCCTTCGTGGTTTGGTCTATTTGAAGAGACAACGATCTGTTACTTCCACAAGAGGAGAAAAGGATTTTCGATTCCTTACAGCTCCTGATTCCTACACGGCCAGTTCCTCGGGACAGTTTTGAATTTTTTTGATAATTATTTTTACTTGTCTATAAAAAATAGACGTCACAAGGCTGACATATTGGTGTACATTTTGGAGGAATAATCAGTAGGTTACACGTCGGTTTATTATTATTGTCGCGAAATATTTCGTTATATACGTGAATGTTTTTTTGCCCGCTCCAGAAATCAACAATTAATAAACATAACTGATTGCCAACATACGGCTTGACAACAGAATGCAAATATTGTTCATATAACGATATCGTTAATTTTCTAAATTTTGAACATACGACAACAACATTTCTACATATTTTTAGCAGATCATCCACGTATTTCTGCACATGCACTCCAAAACTGTCTGCGAATTCTTGCAAACACACAAATACTTTTGGTAATAGCTTACCGGATTTTGTAATAGAATTGGGAGGTATACGAACGAAAAATTTTATTTAAATCGCCGATGTAGAGTTCTAACAATTTTTCTAGTATGCATATACGTTCGCGCAACATTGACTCTATAATCGCAACTTGTTTGGTCAGTATTTATCACAAAATCCGGATTTTAGTGAGGTATAAATATTTGCAGTATCGCTTAAAATTGTTTTGCTAATGCTATTACAGCTTCTGGTGATACCATCTCTTTCTTGGGCACATAGCGGACTACTCGACGTTTCGAAATCCTATATTTGCGTAGAAATACCGTCATCCATGCATGCGATGCAACAAATCGAAAAACATTTGTATGCTCTTCGCTACCTTCTGTATCATGGAATTGCACTGTTGCAGCCATGACCCATTGTTGCATCAGAGATCGTGTTACCAGCTGTTTGTGTTCTCCTACTTCCGTAAACCGATCATATACATTTTTTTTTTTATTGCTTCCATTTTATCTTTGAATGTTCGACCTGCCAACACATATTTCCGGAATCGTGCAATATCACTCTGCCTATGTTGATATTTTCTGAATCGCTGTTGCAATGTGCGGAAGCTCCACTGCGGATATTCTTTTGCAGCCATTACGATCTTTAATTTTGTATCAAAAGGTACAGGGTCGTACACAGCAACTTTTTCTGGCGGTTCGTAGTTTTTGTACGTTGTACTCTGACTGGTCGACGCCATATTTTCTGCGGCAACGTCTTCCATACTTTCTGCTACATCGTATTCCATTTTCTCCGCAATTTCATGTTTTCTTAACAGTTTAATAAACGTTTGGAATAATTTTCCACCCAACAATTTAGCAATATAGGAAAATTTCTTTGGCGTCTCGACAGATATATGATCAAATCGTTGTAACACATCCGCAAACTGCATTGAATATTTGAATTCCACGTGTATTAGTGACAGACGCTTGTATGTTTACTTCCATTAGTAACATATACAATACACATTTTCCTCGAAAATTTTTTTTGCATTCGTTAGGTGTTCTTTTGAAATATCGCATTGTCAAACAATCGCAAGCAACAACAGGCATATACGGAGGGCATACTATATGTCTTACGTACAACGCGAGAGAAGCGAAGAAGGAACGTGGGGGAAGTGGTGAGAGACATTCCGATGTTGCATCCTTATCGCACGTTGTCCGATCGAGAGAGAAAACATCAGTAGACGTTAGTGGTGTCCTCAATAGCTGTCTCACTCACTTAACACATGAATGCATAGAATATGAACGAGACAGCTATAGGGACACCGCGCTGTCTCTATAGGTGTCTCGCTCGCTCTAATATCCATGTATCACGCTTTCCTCTTTTCTCCTTAGTAGAAATGCACGTTGTGCCGATGAATGACACCGAACGATAAAATTTAATTTTTTTGTTGTACGAATGTGAATAGTCATTTCCGATGTATTATTGCCCGCTGAGTATAAATCCTTAGTCCAAATTAGGTTACCGCGTTACATTTTTAAAAAATATACATCGGAAATGATAGACATATTTCGTCATAAGGTCGTTAAGATGTAATATCGTCCGCATGTAATATTGAGATATTAAGATCTTTACAAAGAATAAATTTTTCCGGCATATAAAAAAATTATCTGATGTTATAAACATTTCAGTAATATTGCCGCATATTCTGATGTCAATGGTAATGGACAAAAACATTTCACAATTTGAGATATCCTACGGAATGGAATAAATTTTTTTTTTCGTAAATTTCATGATAATCATGAGTATAGCTATATCAGTACATAACCATAAAGTATAGACTTTTCTTTGCAATTTAAAAAAGAGGCAGATTTTTTTCGCAGAGTTTCGACATATCTAAGGGTGCGATCCATTGTACGCTGCAAACGCTTCGAAGTCTAAGCACTCAAAGTTACCTATGCATTTCTTTTAAATCCCTTAAGACCGGGAATACAATGGATGTAGTAAGCTTTGAGCATTAAAAAATTAAACAATCCTAGTCGACTTTTACAAGAATAATCGAATGAGGTTTGCCAATTTCTTATGATTTAAAGCTTACTACACTTATTGTATTCCCGTGCTAATTTAACGTACTATACTAGGTGGAATGAATTCTTTTCATAAATCTTATGATAAAAATTGTAAAATATCGTTGTTTTCTTACAAATTAAAAAAAAATAAGAAAGAACTAATAATGTTATAAGGCTTTTGTAAAAATCAATTTAATTCTAAATATAAACAGTCGGCATATAAGAACCGATTTTTCGCTGGTTCGTGTTATGTAGGTTTAATGTAAAGAAACAATTAATACAAGTTTCCAATTAAAGCAAGTTTTTCTTGAAGAGACTTTTTCTTGCTTCTGAAAATAATAGATATGGAGGCGGTCCAATAATAAAAGGGTCTACAGCTTCTTGATTTTATTGACTTTTTACTGTGTTTTACGCGAAATTTGCAAAACTTATGTTGTATTCTGTTCTGTACTCCTTTTCTACATTGAAGAAGATCCGAACCGAGGACCTAAACGTACGTGATATTTATAGAAGGCTTGTATTAATTGTTTTTTTAAACCTACATAACAACGAAAAATCGGCTCATGCCTAATGTTTATATTTAGATTTAAATCGATTTTTATAAGAGCTTTATAACATTATTAGTTCTTTCTTATTTTCTTTAATTTGTAAGAAAACAACGGTATTTTACAATTTTTATGATAAAATTTATGAAATGAATTCATTCCACCTAATACAGTACGTCAAATTAGCATGGAAACACAATAAGTGTAGTAAACTTTAAGTCATAAAAAATTAGCAAACCTCATTCGATTATTCTTGTAAAAGTCGACTAGGATTGTTTAATTTCTTAACGCTTAAAGCTTACTACACCTATTATATTCCCGGTCTTAAGCAATTTAAAAGAAATGCATAGGTAACTTTGAGTGCTTAGACTTCGACGCGTTTACAGCGTGTAATGGATCGCGCCCTTAGATATGTCGAAACTCTGCGAAAAAATCTGCCTCTTTTTAAAATTGCAAAGAAGAGTCTATACTTTATAGTTATATACTGATATAGCTATACTGATGGTTATCATAAAATTTACGAAGTAAAAATGTATTCCATTCCGTAGGATATCTCAAATTGTGAAATGTTTTTGTCCATTGACATCAGAATATGCGGCAATATTACTGAAATGTTTATAGCATCAAATGATTTTTTTCATTGTGACGTGGCGATTTCGCCGTCACCGATTTTGACCGGGAGACGAGGAGAGCTGTGCTCGCGCCCCCTTCTCCCGCGGGAAGGGCGACAGCGAAGAATTTGGTCTCGCACGCTTTTGCGTGCGAGATCGCGTATTTTGTAATTTTCTTGTTTTATTGTGTGCTCGGGTTACGGCGAGTGCGACAGAATACCTCTGGCAACATGGAGCGACGGCGGGCCTGAAGCGAGCGACGAGCCTAACGGGGCAGGATCCATCTCTCGCTAACGTAAGCGACGGGGGCCCCGATTAACTTGCCGCGGGGCGTCAGGAAGGGCTGGACCTTATGGACCAGATCCCGGAGGACGCCCTGGGATACCGAGAACTTCCGGCAGCCACCTGTGCGCCCACGCCAGTTAGGAATGCCGTCGGGCACAGGATCCCGTCGACGAGGAATTAGAGAATTCGGCGGTGTCGCGCGGGCCCTGCAAGGCGCCCGCGCTAGAGCCATACATGCCCGCAGGACCAATAGGACCTAGCGGCGATCGGCGGCTGAGACCGCGAGCCTAAGGAGCCTCGCGCTCGCGGAAAATTCGTCACTGTGCGGTTAGCGAGCGACGCGAGTTATTGTGAGCTCCTTGCAATCCGGCGAGCGACAAACGAGCGAGCGAAGAGCGAGAGACCCTGCGAGCGACGGGCGAGCGAGCGACGGAGACGAAGGGGACGATCACAGCGAGGGAAACCGGTGAGCCGTCCTTAGCCTATCGTTCAGCCTCGAGTGCCGCAGATCGTGACGGTCGTCGTCGCTTCTCGACGACGACCGGAAAGGTCCATCGCTGCCCTTGACAAACCGACCGACTCGCGACCGCGGGCTGAAAGTCGAGTGCCCGCGAGAGCGTAGCCGCCCTTCCCGCGTTGCCTGCTGCCGCTTCACCGAGTTCGCGACCGCACAGGACGGCGAGCGATTGCGTGAATATTATGACGACTCGCGATCATTCGTAGGAAGTGCGGGTCTCCGAGAGTGGCGAGAAATACGTGGTTCGCGACGTGACAACTAGGGCCGGCTGACGCCCAATTCAGTAATTAGCGTGTGACGATAGAATTTCGCGAGCCTCGTGCCGTCCGACTCCGCGAGGCAGACGGATCCTCGACTACGGATCCAGCTGCCGAATGGCTTCGCGACTACACGAGCCCGCACCGCGTCTTTTGTAGAACCTTTCTTTTGTTGTTTTTATGTTAAATACAGCGTAATGTTAAGCGGCATGTGTGTTCATTGGTGATTCCTCCGACTCTGTCGCCTGTTCCACCCGTGTCGCGCGAAGGAAAGTCGCGTGTCGACACACGAACCCCGCCGCTCTATCGAGTCAGATACCTTTTTTCTGGAGAGCTGCCGGCAAGCTCGGTCGTCGCCGCAACGGCGGAGACGAAGTTTTGGCCGTATTCTCGTGTCTAACTAACTAGGAACGGTCATATCATATACCGACAAAATTTATTCTTTGTAAAGATTGTAACAGCCGAACTCCGCAGGTCAGTTGCTGTGTGTGCCGATTGATTATTTGCTCGCCAAAGTCCGGGTTTGTTAAATAACTGACACAAGACGCGTGGTGTAATAAATAAAAATGACAAAAATACTTATTATTCCTTTGTATAGAGTAGTCGCGTTCGAGTGCGGAGATATTCTGGGAGACGACGCCAGTTACCGGGTCGCGGTTTCGGTGTGCCGCGACAGCTAAGACGGTAAGCGGAGCGTATAGCGCAAAGGCTAGGTTCGCCTCGTATATTCGGCAGGCGGTCGCGTGTCGCGATTCGGCGGTCGCGATTCGTGCGCGGCTCGCGAGGTCGGTCGCGCGGACCGCGCGATGCCGGCGGTATCGAATCCGTGTCACAACACGGCACGCTGTTTTCGCGTTCGCGGTGGAGACGCGCTCGCTTGCACGCCTGTTTCGCAGGTGACGAGATCGGGAGTGAGTAGCCGAGGTACCGGCGTATTCACTCTCGGTCTCGCTCGTCGAGAAGTTAGGAACAAGGGTCGAGAAAGCTCGACAGAGCATAGCTAACGTATTGGCTTCGGTCCTTGCTCGCGAGGATGTGAAACTAGATAGGTTTAGGTGACAGAAACGAATCGGTCGTAGGCCTTGCTCTCCGCTATATAGCATCGAGTTCGGTTGACGGTCTGGATCGGTCTGGTCTCGATTAATTCGGCGCCGCGGATTATATACTTGACGCCGGTTTGTCTTAGCTCGCTGTACACGTGTTCGCGGCGTGTCACTGGCGCGTGCTTTCGATAGATTATTTCGCGTAATCGATCTCACGAGGTCGTATGTCGCGCGATTGTTTTGTTTACTCGCCTTGGTTTGATAGGCCTTGCGGCGTTTACGGTGGCGCAACGCGCCGGTGCATGGCTCGACTGGTGGTCAGTCAGGCCGGTATTACTGACGATGCAGGTGTGCATCGTCACAAGATCTTAATATCTCAATATTACATGCGGACGCATCTTAACGATCTTATGACGAAATATATCTATCATTTACGATGTATATTTTTCAAAAATGTAACACGGTAACTGAATTTGGACTAAGGATTTGTACTCTGCGGGCAAAAATACATCGGAAATAACTATTCACATTCGTATAAAAACAAAAAAGTTAAATTTTGTCATTCGGTGTCATTCATGTACAACGTGTATTTTTGCTAAGGAGAAAAGAGGAAAGCGTGATACATGGATATTAGAGCGAGCGAGACACCTATAGAGACAGCGCGGTATCCCTATAGCTGTCTCGCTCATATTCTCTGCATTCAAGTGTTGAGTGAGTGAGACAGCTATTGAGGACACCACTAACAACTGGTAACGTCTACTGATGTTTTCTCTCTCGATCGGACGACGTGCGGTGAGGATGCAACATCGGAATGTCTCTCACCACTTCCCCTACGTTCCTTCTTCGCTTCTCTCGTGTTGTACGTAAAACGTACAGTACGCCCTCCGTATATGTCTGTTGTCGCGTGCGACTGTTTGACAGTCGTATACGGACCCGCCGAGGAACACCATATCTGCCTCTGAGTGTACATGGTTAATTGTATAGTTACTAATAATCATTCTTTCCATGTTAAATATATTTCGTCTCATGCTCATGTTTCGCAGGCAGGACGTGTATAACGGTTACTGTTATGTAACACACACGTTATATAACAGTTAAATCGTCGAGTAGGAAATTAAAATAAACATGTATGTTTTTATATTTTAAATATAAAAACATTCATGTTTATTGTAATTTCTACTCGACGATGTAATTATTATATAACACGTTTGTTATATAATAGTTATACGCGTTGTACCTGCGAAACGTGAGCGTGAGACGAAACGTATTCAATATGAAATGTGTGGTTATTAGTGACTATACAATTAACCATGTACAAGTCCTCGCACAATGCGATATTTTGAAAGAAGATCTAACGGATGCAATAGAGTTTTTTCGAGGTAAATATGTATTGTACATGTTACTAATGGAAGTAAACATGTAAGCGTTTGTCACTAATACACATGGAATTCAAATATTCAATGCTATTTGCAAATGTGTTACAACGATTTGATTATATAAAGTGTAGTAAAAAGAAATCCATTATTTTTGCATGAAATTCAAGGCTTTTTTTAGCATAGTTAGAATGATCCGATTTAGGTCAAATATGCACCGTTTTGTTCGATAACTTGTTACCATTTTGAAGGTAATTTCATTATGTCTCTCTCATAGAAACCCTTGTCCTTATTAGCAAAAAACTGGGACAGTCGATTTTCACAATGTTCTCTTGAGGCGAATTTTTCACCAGCAAAATCATTCGCCATAGACAGGAACAGGTGGTAATCACTTGGTGCCATGTCCGGACTATAAGGTGCATGCATAAGAACCACCCAACCAAGCTCCCGGAGCTTCTGGCGAGTCACTATCGATATGTGTGGCCTGGCGTCGTCCTGATGGAACACAATTCCTCTCCTATTGGCCAAAGCTGGCCGCTTCTGGGCGATTGATTCCTTCAGACAGTCCAATTGTTGACAGTACAGGTCCGAATTAAGAGTTTGGCCGTAGGGGAGCAGCTCATAGTGGATGATTCCCTGCCAATCCCACCAAACACACAGCAAAGCCTTCCTGACCGTCAATCCTGGCTTGGCCACCGTTTGCGCCGGCTCACCGCGTTTCGACCACGACCATTTTCGCTTGACGTTGTCGTAAGTGATCCACTTTTCATCACCAGTCACCATCCGCTGCAGAAATGGGTCGATTTTGTTGCGATTCAGCAGCGATTCGCAGATGGAAATTCGGTCCATGAGGTTTTTTTGCGTTAACTCGTGTGGCACCCATACATCGAGCTTCTTTTTGTATCCAGCCTTATTCAAGTGGTTCCAAACGGTTTTTTGTGCAATGTTTAGCTCCTGGGCAATCGAAACAGTGCTTACATGACGGTCGGACTCGACGATTTCCATTATTTTATCGACATTTTCGACAATTGGCCTTCCACAGCGTGGTGCATCTTTGACATCAAAATTACCGGAACGGAATCGATGAAACCAAAATTGCGTGTGATTGGTTGTTACAGTATCAGGACCATAAATACTATTTACATTTTAAGCCGCCTGGCTTGCGTTCTCGCCTTTATCGAAGAAAAACTGTAAAATATGGCGTATTTTCTCTTCGCTAGTGTCCATCTTTGACGCGCGCTCAAACAATACTGAGTCAAACAATCACAAAACTGTCTCAGAAGTTTTTTTAGTACGAAATCTTATCTTTTTAACGCCATCTAGCGTAAACCGATCGCACTTATACAACGCGAGATACACATTACTAAAGCCATCTATTGGAAAAATAATGGATTTCTTTTTACTACACCTTATATATCTGTCAATGCGCCAAAGAAATTTTCCTATACTGCTAAATTGGCAAATGAGTGGCAAATTGGCTAATTGGGTGGCAAATTATTCCAAACGTTTATTAAACTGTTAGAAAAACATGAAATTGCGGAGGAAATACGATGGAATGGAGGAATGGAATACGATGTAGGTACGGAAGACATTGCCGCAGAAAATACGGCATCTACTAGTAAGAATACAACGGACGAAGACTACGAACCGTCAGAAAAAGTTACTGTGTACGACGCTGTTCCTTTTGATACAAAATTAAAGATCGTAATGGCTGCGTAAGAACATCCGCAGTGGAGTTTCCGCACATTGCAGCAGCGATTCAAAAAATATCAACATAGGCAGAGTGATGTTGCCGGAAATATGTGTTGGGAGGTGGAACATTCAAGGATAAAATGGAAGCAATAAAAAGAAATGTGTATGATCGGTTTACGGAAACAAAAGAACACAGACAGCTGGTAAACACGACGTCTGATGTAACAATGGGCCATAGCTGCATCCGCGCAATACCATGACACAGAAGATAGCGAAAAGCATATGTAGATGACGGCATTTCTACGAGAATATAGGATTTCGAACCGTCGAGTCCGCTACCGTCGAGTCCAAGAAAGAAATGGTATCACCAGAAGCTGTAATAACGTTAGCAAAACAATTTCAAGCGATACTGCAAATATTAGGTGGTAAACTTAGTTCCTGCGGCTCACAGTTAGATGACGTTAGTTGTAGACGTAATTTATTTGTTGACGTAATTTATTTTGACATCTGAAACTAGCTGCATTTTAGAGGTTAGACATTTGTCAATAAAATTCAGTGCGAAGAGATTCATTTAAGCGAGCAGTGCTATTTTTTCTTTTGATTAAATATGGAACGTGATAAGTTGTTTTTTCGACATGTGCTGCTTCATTACTTTGACTTGAAAAAAACTGCAGCTGCAGCTCATAAATTGCTTTTCGAAGCTTATGGCAATTATGCTCCATCGGAAAGAACATGCCAAGTATGGTTTCAGCGATTTAAGAGTGGTGATTTTGATGTCAATGATAAAGAACGCTCAGGCCAACCGAAAAAGTTTGAAGACACCGATTTGCAGGCATTATTGGACGAAAACTCTACTCAAACGCTCCAAGAATTGTCTGCAGCATTAAATGTTACTCCGATGGCTGTTTCCAAACGTCTACATGCAATGGGAAAAATTCAAAAGGAGGGAAAATGGGTACCACACGAATTAACCGCAAATGCCATTGCGAATCGCTTAAACATCTCTATTTCTCTGCTCGCCAGGCAGAAAAAGAAGAGTTTTTTGTGGCGCATAGTGACTGGCGATGAAAAATGGATATACTTCGATAATCCTAAACGAAGAAAATCATGGGTAGACCCTGGCCAACCATCGACATCCACACCAAAGAGAAATATTCATGGCCACAAAGCAATGCTTTGCATTTGGTGGGATATGCACGGCGTCGTTTATTATGAGCTACTCAGACCGAACGAAAGTATCACGAGGGATCGATATCAATCACAATTAAACCGTCTGAATGAAGCATTGTTGGAAAAAAGGCTAGCAGTAGCCAGCAATCGACGTAAAGTCATGCTTTTGCACGACAACGCTCGACCACATGTTGCCAAAGCCGGGCTGTATAATAAGTACTCGTGTTTAACGACTGATGGCTTCACTGATTCAGTGTCTGTATACCATCGTTTAACGTCATTTTCCGAACGACGCCAGTCAAAATTTCAGGCAGATTTATCGAGTAATTCTGTTTTGATAACTGTTGAAAATGGACAAGTTTGTGTTTGTTTGCAACCATGGAGAAAGAACAATATCGGTCAATGATTCAATTTTTTTTTTGGATGGGAAGACGTGTAAAGAAATTAAAGTGAATTTGCGTTTATAAGGATCATGCACCTTCAATGACTACCATCAGATATTGGTTTAATGAATTCAAGCGTGGCCGAACATCTGTTTTTGATAAAGAGCGTCCAAGTTATCCGATTGAGGTGACTGTAGAGGATATGGTCAACAAAACTCATGATATTATGTTAGCAGACCGCCGGGTGAAGATCGGAGAGATTACTAACATTGTAAATATCTCAATTGTACGTGTACAAAATATCCTACATGAAAAATTGAGCATGGGAAAGCTATCGGCGAGATGGGTGCCGCGTTTTCTAACAATGAAACAAAAACAGTATCGCATGACAACTTCGGAGCACTGGTTAGACATGTTTAAGCGCAATCCGAAAAAGTTTTTGCGGCGTTTTGTCACTGTTGATGAAACATGGATCTATCACTACACGCTAGAAACGAAAGAACAGACAAAATAATGGACTTCACCCGGCGAATCTGCTCCAAAGAAGGCAAACACAGTTCTATTGGCCGGAAAAATCATGGCCACCGTTTCTTGGGATTCGTGAGGCATTATTTTCGTCGACTATTTGAAGAAGGAAAGGACAATCACGGGGCAGTACTATGCTGATTTATTGGGCCGATTCGACGCTGAATTGAAGAGAAAACGGCCCCATTTGGCGAAAAAAAAGTGCTCTTTCATCATGGCAACACACCAGCTCATTCGTTCGCAATCGCCACAGCAAAACTTGTTGAATTACACTACGAATTGCTGTCTCATCCACCCTATTCTCTAGATTTGGCTCCCTGCGATTTCTATTTATTTCCAAACATGGAAAAATGGCTTGGCGGAAAGTAATTTACGTCAAACGAAGAAGTCATCGCCGAAACAGAGGTCTATTTTGCGGAGTTCGACAAATAATATTTTTTGGTTGGTATAAAAACGTTGGAATATCACTGCATTAAGTGTATCGAGCTGAAAGGAGACTATGTTGAAAATAAGTTAAAAACAAAATTTTTTTTTAAATGCGTTTCTTTCCCTAACACGGACACTTATCATACAACCCTCGTATTCCGCTTATTCGTTAACTTTAACACGCTCTCCTGCAAAAACTACTTGTCGGACGCAATTTTGCCAAAGAAAAAGTTGTTTGTTTTAGCATAAAATATCATGTCCTGTGGAATGTGGGAATTTCCGATCACCCAGTATAATCGTATTATATATAAATTGTGTGAGTGTGTGTGTATGCACGTGTGCGTGTATGTGCACGCGTTGTGTGCGTGTGTGTATGGGTGTGTGTGCGTGTGTGTATGGGTGTGTGTGCGTGTGTATGCGCGTGTGAGTTGCGTGTGCGTGTGTATGCACGTGTGCGTTTGCGTGTGTGTGTGCGTGTGTGTGTGCATTTCAATGTATTCACGCCGAGTTTTTGATCCTCGATGTTAAGTTTTTCTCAATTTAATACTTCGATATTTCAGCGTTCAATTATTAATATTAATAAAATATGATGAATTATAGTATACTACATGAAAACGTCTCGGTTAGTATATACCGTTTAGAAACGTGTGGGAAACATTTTACAAACAGTTATGAAATGATATATATGTTTAGAAAGCATATGTTAAACCAATATATGGATGATGTGCCCAAATTATAGACATAGAAAACAACAAATTGACGTAAGACACTGACATAAAGTATAATTGATTAAACAAATTTTTTTTATTTTATTCAAAATATCGGAAAATTATAATATCACATAATATATTTATCACATAATTACTTGTGTAATAAATACTTACATATATATGTATTTGATTAATTAAATTGATCTCACTTCTTTTTTTAATTAAAGTAATTTAAAACATATGCATTTTGTTTAAGTTAACATGTACTTTTCGTTTTATAGTTTTTGTTCTGATAATTTTTGTTTTGGTCTTTTTTGTTTGGTACATTTTGTATTGGTATTTTTAATTTGAGTCTTTTTTTTATACGTACTTGGTATTTTTTTTCTTTTGTAAAGACTGTTACGATCTCACTGCTGTTTATGTAGATTATGTAGGTACAAATATTTTAAATTATTTTTATAGTAAAGAAAATATATGCACCTTTGGAATTTCGTGGCCAATTGCATTTTTTTATTGTGGAATTATTAATTGAAATCCATTTTGTGTGCTTATTATACATAACGTTTATATAATGTCCATTAGTTATACTTTCACCATTGTGGAAAATTGCACTAATAATTTCATATATATCTATGCCTATATATCTTTGACGTGTTAGATACACCTTTAATTTTTAAATTTGTGATTTTAAACGTTTTGTTATATTAGTAGTTTTAAATAATCTTAAAATAAAGATATTGTTTGTTATTATTATCTCTCTTTTCCAATTATACTGAGTTTTCTCCACAAGGAGTACATATTTCTTCTTTATTTTTCCAACTTTTAAAATTGTATTCTATTAATTCTTATAAAGTATATGATTTTTTTTTATTTTTCTGGCAATTAAAGCAATAGAATGTGATTTGATTGGATCTCTATATTTGTAGTACTTTTACTATGAAATTTCCTGCGTATAGTGATGTATCTTATCTTCTAATATGAACTCGCAGGCTGCGTTCCAATATTTACTACCAGTACTGAACTCCATATGTGTACGTGATATAAACTATAGATCTTGAATACTGGTAGTGAATATAACGCATTCGTAATCATCATTGAACTTTATTAAATTTATCAATAAAATTGTTTTATTTTATTTAAACGTTTACATTAAACGAAAAGATATATGATCGATTTAATATTTATTGCGCACCTAATATACGTCCATTCTGATTGGTGCAGTTTATACGAAAATCTTTATAATATTTCACCTACGAAAATCTTTCCTTTCTCGCCAATTAATTTCAAATCAAGCGACACGGTAGTGTCGCAAAGCCAAGTGCAAGCGCAAGTAACGGACTCACGGTCGACCGTCTATATTTACGCGACGACTTTAGTTGAACACAGGCACAATTCCTCGTTCGACTATAACGGCTGAACGGATGAAATTCTAGATGGGTTTATTTGTAACTGCGATGCGTCGCGTTCCGGATTACGCTCGCCGATTCGAGTTAATAGGAGGCGGAATAATTTAGAAATAACTTAGTCGTGCATTTAAAATAAGCTGCTACG
This sequence comes from Odontomachus brunneus, assembly GCF_010583005.1. Lineage (NCBI taxonomy): Eukaryota > Metazoa > Arthropoda > Insecta > Hymenoptera > Formicidae > Odontomachus > Odontomachus brunneus. The sequence continues at coordinate 88,629 of NW_022639763.1, read as the reverse complement.
ATACATTAAATCAGATGTCGGTGCCGTTGGTTTTCGTCGATCGTATATAAGCCAGAGGTTTTGTTTAGGCAATAGTTCGCGAGATGCTGTGCACGGTGCGCGAGACGCGGACGGTGTTGTTGTCGCGTCGTTAATCCGTCTGTTGACGTTCTCGGCTTCTCGCCTCTTTAATTCCGGTTGACAGTTATCTTTATCCGATGCTATTCGATGCAGCACGTATATCAGCGGTATTTCTGCGGTACTGCGGTCGGTGTATCGCCGCGGTGGCGGTACCTCGCCTACAATGGTGCCGCTATCGGCGACTCGTTGCGTGCACTTGGTTACTGCTGCTGCAGGCCGTCCGTGTACACGGAATCTTAGTCGGTGTTGTTGCCTTAGTTGTCGAGCGAGATCGGCTCGTTCTCGCGCTAGATTCTGGATGCGGTATATGCAGTGTCACGGATGCGCCTATGCGCCGCGGTAGCGGAATGATCCCGATTTCGCGTCCTGAGAGCGGTTTCTAATAATTCGGAAGTCGACTCGCATCTTTGCGCGTCGACGACGATGTGATCCTGTCGCGGATCCATAGGATGCGATATCGAAGCTACGCTGCAACGGAGCGATGCTTCGATTATACGGAAATGAGTTCGCACACTGCGACTAGATAGCGGTGTGATCTTACTCACGTTAAGGTGAAGTCGAGATCCGGTTAGCGGTGTGAAGGTCGCGTTAAGCGTCCTTCCGGTTGGTTGATTCCAGGCTCTTCGGTAGCCGTGGAATTTTGCGGATAACGGTAGTTAAATCAGTGTCGGCGTCACGAATCCGTGACGGCAGAGTGACTTCTGTCGCGTATTCGCAAACGGAAGTCTGCTAGGATCGGTAGATGCAAGATTATCGACGTCACGTATCCATGAGCCGATAACGGAGTGATTCCTGTCGTGTATTCGCGAACGGGAATCCACCAGGAACGGTATTCGGAACAGTGTCGGTATCACGTATTCGTGAACCGACAGCGGAGTGACTCCTGTCGCGTATCCGCGAACGGAAGTCTGCCAGGAGCGATCTGGTTTAAACAGTGTCGGTGTCACTTATTTGTGCACCGACGGTCGCATATTCGCGAGCAGAAATCTGCCAGAAGCGGTATTTGGAACAATGTCAACGTCACGTATCCGTGAGTCGACGGCGGAGTGATTCTTGTCGCGTATTCGAAATCCACCAGGGAATCGGTGTTCAAGAAGAGGTTCAGATCGTATTCGGATTTTTCAGAATAGCGGTTAATCGGAATCTGATTCGATTCTCTCGGAAGAGCGGTGGATCAGAATTTGTCCCGATCTAAGATTCACGGCGCTTTATATTTTGCGAATCACGCTTGATTTTCTATCTGCCGCGGATGTTCGGCAGTCTGTTTGTAATCGCGTTTTTGCGCGTTTCTTGAGGACGCGGTGTCCTCTTCCGTTTTGCTCGCGTTGTTATGCGCTTTCAGGATTATTTCGTAACGATATGCGGATCGTTACAGGTTTAATCTATTCCTTAGGTTTACATTACTTAATAAAACTGTCTTTACTTTTTCTTTACATGCTCTAGAAGCTGAAATATTTTAACTCAAAGTCCGAAATCGTAAATTTATGCTTGAGAAACGTCATCTCCTCATTACGAAAACCTCAGTTGATTGTATTCCTCCGCTAGAGGCGTTACGGTTGAGATCAGCCTGGCTAGCCAATATGAAAGAGAGAGAGAGAGAGAGATACAGGGGGAGAGAGAGGTGAGAGAGGGAGAGAGGGGATAGGGAGAGAAGGGGAGAGAGAGAGGGAGGAGGTGGGAGGGAGAGAGATGGGGTGAGGGAGGGAGTTAGAGAGAGAGAGAAACAGAGACAAAAATACATTTTTTATAAAAATAAATTATTTTGAAATATAATTTAAAGAACTTGCTTTTTATGTACACCTAAATATTTACAATGTCCAAGTTCAATATATAAAATTATTAACAAAAAAACTCGTTTTCACTGATTAATATTATTTCGTAAAAAAAGATGTGATATAAAAACAAAATTAGTTTTTTTAAAAAAAGTATAAGAAAGAAGCCAAATGTAAGCGCCTTAGCATTATTTGTCTTTACAAAAAAAATTGTTATAAATAAATTACAACAAAAATTCAGTTAATTCATTAAAAAAAAATATTATTAAAACAACCTTTCAGATCAATTTTGGCAAATACTCTATTGAAAAATACAAGACAATTTTATACTCTCTACAAAAGTAATGATATCAAGAGGTTAACGCCAAGTACGAAGGATTAATTATTTCAGTTTTTACTTTTATAAACATATGTGGTTTTGGCTATATAATATATTTATAAATTAATTATATTATTAATATATTTGTAACATATTATTAAATAAACAATAAAATAATTACAGAAATACAATAATGTTGAAAAATAATTATAATAACACAATAATGTTGAAAATAATTATAATAACTTAAGCAAAAAACACTTGTCGTGCCTTTTTTATAAACAAACGGTTCTCTTATTTCAATAATTATCAAAATATTATATTGATTATCGATGTAATATTAAAAAAAACATGCCAAGTGCTTTTTGTGTAAGTTATTATAATTTTTTTCAACGTTATTGTAACATTATTATATTTTTTTCAACATGATTGTAAGTTACTATAATTATTTTTCAACATTATTGTATTTCTCTAATTATTTTATTTTTTACTTAATAATATGTTACTAATATATTAATAACATAATTAATTTGTAACAACCAAACTCCGCGGGTTGGTTGTCGTATGTTCCGATGGATTATTCGCTTGTAGGAATCCGGGTTTGTAAAATAACTGACACAAGGCGCGGATTGTAATGAACAAAAATAACAAGAGAGTTTATTATTAGTCCTTTGTACAGAGTATTCGCGGCCGAGTACGTAGATCTCCTGGGAGACGGCGCCAGTCCGGATCGCGGATTCGGTATGCCGCGATAGTTAAGACGGTAGGCGGAGCGTACAGCACGAGTGCTAGGCTCGCCTCGTATATTCGGCAGGCGGTCGCGTGTCGCGATTCGGCGGTCGCGATTCGCGCACCGATCGCGAGGTCGGTCGCGGGGACCGCGCGGTGTCGGCGGTATTGAGTCCGTGTCACAGCACAGCACGCTGTCTTCGCGCTCGCGGTGGAAACGCACTCGCTAGTGCGCTCGTTTCGCAATTGTCGAGATCGGGAGTGAGTAGCCGAAGTATCGGGGTATTCACTCTCGGTCTCGCTCGTCGAGAGGTTAAGAACAAGGGTCAAGAAATTTCGACAGAGCACAGTTAACGTACTGGCTTCGGTCCTTGTTCGTGGAGTCGACGGGATGCAAGCAAGAGTCGATAAAGATCGACAGAGCGTAGCTAATGTATTGGCTTCGGTCCTTGCTCGCGAGGATGTGAAACTAGGTAGGTGCGGATGGCAGAAACGAGTCGGTCGTAGTCCTCGCTCTCCGCTGTACAGCATCGAGTTCGGTAGACGGTCCGGATCGGTCTGGTCTCGATTATTTCGGCATCGCGGATTATATACTCGACGCCGCTTTGATCCGTTCTTTGCGCGCGTGATCGTCACGTGATCGCGGCGTGTGCTCTCGATCGATCACTTCGCGTGATCGATGTCGTGCGATCGCGCGTCGCGCGACTATTTTGTTTACGCGACATTGTTTCGCTTGGCCTTGCGGCGTGTAAGGTGGCGCAACGCGCCGGTGCATGACCCGACTGGTGTTCGGTCGGGCCGGTTGTAGTGACGATGCGGTTGTGCATCGTCACAAATTTATAAATATATTATATGGCCAAACTACATATGTATATAAAAGTAAAAACTGAAATAATTAATCATTCGTACTTGGCGTAAACCTCTTGATATCATTACTTTTGTAGAGAGTATAAAATTGCCTCATATTTTTCAATAGAGTATTTGCGAGAATACAATTGATCTGAATAAGGTTGTTTTAATAATATTTTTTTTAATATTTTTTAACTGAACTTTTGTTGTAATTTATTTATAATGATTTTTTTGTATAGAAAAATAATGCTAACGTGCACTTGGCTTCTTTTTTATACTTTTTTTAAAAAAGTAATTTTGTTTTTATTCAGATTACACGTTTGCAATGCGGATTGCGGACACCATAAGCGCAGATTGATATAAAACTATAAGAAAATGTACGTGAAATTATAAACATAGCTTGATGTATATATCCAATGGTCGATCATGAATCTTTTTCTCTAGTCTAGCGTGAATTTGTCAATCAATGACAATCATTATAGATACCTGATGCTTATTGTAGCTTATATACAGTAAGGAGCATGACTGAGTCAATGTTGACAATTTTGCAGTAAATCATTATTTATTGCTGCAAATAACGTATAATACAAAAAATAATTTTATATACGTATTGCGAGTATGTATTAATTTTAATGGATTTTTTGATAAAAATACGGCTTTATTGTGAAAAAATGGTTACAAATTGATCCTTCAAAATATTGTCCATCGCTATCCACTACTTTTCCCATCTTTCTGGTAATAGGTGGATTCCACATCAAAAGAACGACATATCTTTTGAGGCTACCCACGAATCGATTCATTTTTTGGTATCCTCATAAGAATGGAAGCGCTACTCAGACAGGCCACGAATCACCGATCAAAATAAATGGTAATCGGAAGGAGCAATATCTGGAGAATACGGCGGGTATAGTAGGACATCCTAGTTAAGCGCTTCTAACGTTTCCTTGACTGGTTTCGCAACATGTGACGTTGTTGTGCTAGAAAATCACTTTGTCGTGTTGAAAATCACTGAAAATCACTTTTCACGTAATATGGCCGTTTTTGCTTTAATGCTCGGCTCAATTACATCAATTGTTGTTGGTAGCATCCCCAATGATAGTTTCGTTGGGTTGGAGCAGCTCATAATACACTACGTCCAGCTGATCCCACCAAATAAAGAGCATGAGCTTGGCGCCATGAATATTCTGTTTTGCTGTCGATGTTGATGGCATGTCGATTCGTTTGGCCTGCACCATGATTTTTTGCGCTTTGGATTATCGTAGCGTATCCATTTTTCATCATCTGTTACGATACGATGCAAAAAACTTTTTCTTCTGTGCCTTTGAAGCAACAATTCACAGGTCATTTTGCGCCTTTCGACGTCCCTCGGCTTCAACTCGTACGGCACCCAATTTCCTTGCTTTTGAACCATTCCAGTGGCTTCCAAACGTTTGGAAATCGTTGATCAATCAACATTTAATAATTCTGCAAGTTCTTCTTGCGTTTGACTCAGGTCTTGATAGAGTAAAGGTTCCACTTCCTCATCTTCAAGCTTTTTTGGCTGGCTTGGACGTTTCTTGTTTTCCGTGACAATCTAACTTAACCTTTTTTATAGCGTCGAAACCAGTACTCACATGTTAAAATCGATGGATTATAATCATCATAAGCTTTCGACAGCATTCGTTAACTTCCAGCAGCACTTTTCTTCAAATGGAAGCAAAAAAGCAAAGCTACCCGCAAATTGCGTTTTGTTGGCACAAAATTCGACATATTCAATGCTCAAAAAAACATTGTTGTTTACATTTCGGCAAAATGACACATGCTGAAAACTAAAGTCACATGATGGTGCTTTGACATGAAGATAGCAACATTATGGCCCGATGCGATATACCAGGTGTACAAGTATGAAATGCGGATTTTTTTTTCCAAAAAAACACGTTAAATTCGAAAGAATGATAAAAAGAGGTTTATTCAAAGTATGCTCCATTGCTAGTTACACATTTTTCCTATCTTTCGGGCAATTTATGGATACCACGCCAGTAAAAATCTTCCCCCTTTGCCGCGAACCATTCATCGAGCCATTCTTTCACATTTTCGTACGAACCAAAGCGCTGTTCAGCAAGTGCGTGACCCATCGATGCAAACAAGTGATAATCGGAAGGAGCCAAGTCTGGTGAGTAAGCCGCATGGGGTAGAACTTCCCAGCTGAGTGCTTCCATCGTGTCGCGAACCGGTTTTGCCGTATGTGATGGAGCATTGTCATGGAGAAAAATGATCTTGTGTTGCCTCTTTTGGTATTCTGGTCGTTTTTCAAGCAGTGAACGGTTCAAATCGATCAATTGTTATTGGTAGCGTTTAGTATTAACCGTTTCACCAGGCTTTAACAGCTCATAATAGACCACACCCTTCTGGTCCCACCAAACACAGAGCATCGTCTTCCTGCCAAAGCGATTCGGTCTTGCGGTCGATGTGGATGGTGCGCCTGGGTCTACGCATGATTTTTTGCGCTAGGGATTCTCAAAATAAATCCACTTTTCATCCCCAGTAACGATACGATGCAAAAACGATTTTCTTTTGTATCGTTCGAGCAAAATTTCACATGTGTTTTTGCGCCTCTCCATCTGCCTCTCGTTTAACTCATGTGGTACCCATTTGCCGATCTTCTGAATCTTTCCCATCTCTCGTAGGCAATTGGAAACAGCTTGTTGACTAACGTTTAATTGCTCTGCTAGTTGTTTTTGTGTTTCGTCTTCGTCCAACAATGCTTGCAACTCCACATCTTCGTATCTTTTTGGCGGTTTTCCGTGTTCCTTGTTTGCAACATTGAAATCACTACTTTTGAAATGCCGAAACCACACGTATCTTTCACACGTATCTTGCGATGGAGCATGTTCATCATAGGTTTCTCGAAGTAATCGGTATAATTCAGCAGTAGTTTTCTTCAAATAAAAACAAAAAATTAATGTTGTCCGCGAATGCTCTTTATTTGGTATAAATTTCGACATATTGAATACAACACTATGCAAACACTTTTTCAATTTATCACTTATGCGCGTTTGACACTTGTTGATGGCACAACAAAATGGCATAAATGTCAAATCTTTATACCACACACTGCATTGGTGTGCCATTTGTTTTCTCAAATCCGCATTTCATACTTGTACACCTGGTAATACTAGTTACGCCATCTCTTGAAAATCCTTTAAAATTAATGCACACTCCCAATATATCAATTATTTCAAACTCATGTAACATATTTTTACGGACTTGAAAGAGCATTTTGTTTAAATGTAATGACGAAAAATAATTGACTCTGTTTTGCACCAACTTCCAAGAGAAATGTTTACATCGAGTGTCCTGGCATCTTTACAACTCGCAATTCTGTATGTTTACAATGTGTTATTATATGCTTCAGTATTCAGTTTCTCACAATCAGTTGATGAGAAGATACAAATAAAATAAGAATAATTATGAAACCAATTTCTTCAAATTATTTAAAACAAATTACTTTTCTCTTAAATGACTGTCAACGCGTCAAATTACTGAAAAATGTAATGTCAGTCAGTCGACAGTCCAAAGAATAAGGAAAAAATATTGTAAAAATTTAAAGATAGGAAGAAAGGACTAAGATGAGTTCAAGCACGGTAGTTATAGTGCTATTGTACCTGTAAGTAAGTTGGTAAAACCTTTCTTATATTAGGAAAAAAATAATTTATTAAACAAAAAATATATAAATAATCAGACGTTTCGGCTCAACTGTGAACCCTATTCGGTGATATATACATAAAAATCTTAAGGCTTATACAAAACGACGAAATTCAATTAATAGTATTCCGACTTGGATGCGCAGAAAAGAAACCGATGTTAGTTTTAATATATTATGATTATATATTATGGTTATATATATGATAATATATTATGGTTAATATATTATATTATGGTCGATAAAAGTGTTAAAAGTCAATACTCGTTCTGTTACTCGCAGAAGCAAATATTAATATGCAGCGGTCGTATGTCTAACAAAATAAAAAAAGGAAGAAATAGTCTGTAAAAATTAAAAACTAAAATGAAAAAATTAAATAGAAAATTTATAAATTACCTGGAACAGATTGTAGGCTGAACCAAAAATATGAAACGATATTGTCGACGATAATATTACCAAGTCTCAGGAACACACGATTTATATACATAAGCGTCGAAGTACATATAGCGGCGACCGTGGAAGAGAAGGAAACAATCAGAAATTCATCATAACAAACCGCCGTAGCTATTGCCTAAATATTCCGTGTCTTTTTGTGAATTTAATCCTTGCTTTTGTAATCTGATGAAAATCATCTCTGCTTTCAGACGTTTTAAGTAAAAACGTTCTTTATGCAAAATTTTGATGTGTTTCCAATCAAATTCATGGTTTTCCTTAAAACGGTGTTCTTGGACGACCGTTAACTCCACTGTAGAACTTCTTGGAATTCTCATATGTTCGGAAACACGCGTAAAAAGTTTTCTGCTAGTTTTTCCGACATAAGAAGCCTCACAATTACCGCATTGTAACTTGTAAACGACATTATTATGGAGACCAGGGGGAAGCCTGTCTTTATGAACTCGAATCATTCCCGCTAACAATAATTTGTTAGCACAAGAATAAGCGTCGAATCTTCGAATCGTTTTTAAAAATCTTTGTCAGTCTATCAGAGATCGAACCAAAAAACGATATGGTAAAGAATTCATTTTTGGCAGAGGTTATAAAGATTAATTTATTATTCTCTAAATCATCTTTACAGTTCTTAAAAAGGAAAGTTAGTCTGTTTTATTATTCTAAAAATCAGGTCAATTGGATAATTGTTATTTATAAGAGTCAAGATGACAAAATCTAAATTTTTCTTGTGAAAAGAAGGATGACTAAGAAAAAACATCCTGTCTATAAGGCCAATCATTGTCCCTATCTTGTATTTAGTAGGGTGAAAGGACATAAAGTTTAGGTATCGACCAGAATAAGTTGGTTTGTGATACCAATCAAATATAATTGTGTTGTTATAATAGTGTTATAAATTATAATAGTGGTGTCTAAAAAGTTAATATTATTATGTCCAACTTCAATTATAAACTGCAATCGAGGATGAAAAAAATTAAAAATACGTAAGATGTCATCAATGAATTCCTGGGGAGCTGCTAAAAGAATGTCGTTAACGTATCTAAAATAAATAACGTCACAGAAATCATATTGATATCTCTTTCTTCTAAATCTTGTAGAACTAAGTCAGCAATGATAGGGGACAAAGAGGAACCCATAGGACTGCTAAAGGTCTGTTTATAAATTTTATTATTAAAATTAAAAATGTGGTGCGACAATGTTCGCGAGGTTTACTCGCGAGCGATGGCAGACAGTCACCTCGGCAAATTGCCGTCGACTCCGGTTCACACTACAAAACTAAAAACAGTAGTTGGGCGCCAGGTGCGAAAAGGCCGCCTCGACAAACGCGAGATGCGATATTCTACACAAAATTCGCGTGCCCCGGGAACCGTCGGGACCGGTAGCTCCTGGGATTTTAAAGTCAGAGACGGGATGGGTTCAGGAAGGGCGAAAATGACTCCACACGTGTTCAAGAGTAATTAGTTTATTCGCGGGACTCTCGCACGTCCCAGTAAGAAGCGCGGCAAGAATCACAAAACCAATCGCGAAGCGCTAGACAGTATGACGATCGCGATAATGGAAAACTCGAAGACGACCTCCTCGGGTGAGCCTTATGACACGCGCGGCCGCTCCGCGAACGAGACAACGATAACCGAAACGATAACGCGGACGCGACAAAACACGGAGCAGGTCTTACAATTATCGGCGACGTTCCCTGGCATTGGCGGCGACGACGGTGACGTCGGCGGTCTTCCGGCGGGATCGAAGTTACGCCCCTCCTCTCTCTCTCTCTAACTCTCTCGGCACGCACAGTAATTGTCAATAGACGGTATTGCGTCCGATCGCGGCGACGGTCACAGTAAGGTTGGCGATCCGTCGGCTGCCGGAAGATCGCGTAATCCCCCTCCGTCGCTTCTTCTCTCGCCCTGCGATACTCGGCATTCGGGAATCGGCAATTTTCGGTACTTCGGTCTCGAGACATTTCCTGTCTCGAGACACTGTTGCTGTCGTGGATCTGCTTGTGATCTTCCATCGGCGCTCCAGTTTTTTCTGGCTGGGAACCTTGCGACGGTTGCGTCCACTGAAACTAAACACAGTTGACAGTCTCGCGTCTAATTGCGGTAACTGTGTTCTTGATACGGAATATTCTAAATGTTATAATATTCAGTGTCGCTGAGCGATCGGGAATTCGAGAATTTTCTAACAGTAATTTTGTCGAGAACGATTCACCTGAGAGGGCGATGAGCCGTCGACCGCTGCTCCGTCGTCCCTCGATGTCCTCAGCTCCGTTGGTCCTGATGGCCGGCAAGGGAAGTCAAAGGGGGCACAAAGTTAGGGACGCGATAACCTTCGTATCTGTTCCGCTCGCAAAAATCGCTTCCAATATTCGTCCTAGAGACTTGCACAAACAAAAATACGCCGGGACGCGATAACCGATAATATCCGCGAGAATTCGTTCGCGACGCGATACGCGAGAAACATTCACACAAAATCGGTACGGTTTTTCTTGGGACGGGCGCCTCCGAGGCTGCCACGTCACAGTGGAATTAAGTACGAACTTCAAGACTAACAAAAATTCATTACGAGGAATTTTAGTAGAATCATTTATCAGAGACGGCTCAAGATCGTCGGTGAGATTGCTTCGACTGGGTTTGGTGATATACGGTACTAAGACTCGCCTAATTGGTACATTACGGGTGCTAGCAGGTTACAATTAACCTGGGTATCTTGTCGGAGTAATAAGTGTGTCTGAGGAGCTAAATAGTATGTTTTGTTGGCCTTTATGACCGGAAGTTGATTATAACATTTGGTAGTTGATGCGACTTGCACCTCGACTGGTACACATTTAATGATGTGTATCATTTCTCCACCTAGAACGGATGTATACCCAGGTGACTTCATGAGGTAGTAGGCACCAACGTTTGTCAACCGAAAATATTGCCAAATCAAGCGGAATGTTGATAAATAAAGAGATAGCGTCTAAAGACAAAAGTTTATGGTGTTTTTCAAAGTATCTAAAAGAAAGATTCTTGACTAGGTCAAAACTATTATTAATTTTGCTTTTCGCCGGGGGAATTTTATGATAAAGAAGTTTATGTAAAAAAACCGCAAGACTGTAAAGGAGGCTATTAATGGATGAAATAATTATTCTCAATGGGTATTTATCTTTGTGTATTTTAGGTAACCCATAAGCTCTGGGAAGATTGCCCTCTCCAAATTTTAAGAATTTAAAAATAGCATTATCAATGTAACTCTTATTTTTCCACCTTGTAAGGATGACATACGACCGCTGCACATTAATATTTGCTTCTGCCAGTAACAGAAGAGTATTGACTTTTAACACTTTTGTCGATCATAATATAATATATTAAAAATAACATCGGTTTCTTTTCTGCGCATCCAAGTCGGAATACTATTAATTGAATTTTGTCGTTTTGTACAAACCTTAAGATATTTATGTATATATTACCGAATAGGGTTCACAGTTGAACCGAAACGTCTGATTATTTATATATTTTTTGTTTAATAAATTACTTTATTTCCTAACATAAAGGAAGTTTTATCAATTTAGGTACAATAGCACTATAACTACTGTGCTTGAACTTATATTACTTCTTTTTTCTTATCTTTAAGTTTATATTAATTTGTGACTCCTTTTTTTGGTAAATATAAAGTTTAGGGGACCCACTTCCGATGATCTTGACATATGTTATAAAGATCATTCACCTGAGTGACCTTGTGAAAGTTTTAGCCGTCGCTCGTTGTTCGTTAAAAAGTTATTAACAAAAAAGTTCCATAAAATGGGTGTAATTTTTGGACACGGTATATACAAAAACATCGAATTTGTAGGCTAGGAAGGTACTTACTACTACCCTGAGTAACATTCAAAAAGTTTTAACTGGCGCTCATTGTTTGTTAAAAAGTTATTCATAAAAAAGTTACACTAATATCAACACAGAATATATTAATATGTGAACGATAAGCGTGATATTTTCTAAACATTTAGTTCCCATAGAGACACGCACACACGTACGCGCGCGTGCGTGTGTACGTGCGTGCGAAAAATATTTCTGTCATTCAAATTCATTAATAAAGTATTTGTTCATACGAGGGTGGTCTGAAAAGTTTCCGACCTCAACGTGAAGATAGCAGCACTTGTAAATAAAAGCTAGTGAATTTCGTTGTTCATCTGTTGACAGTTACTCACCGAAGTTTCAGCCATTTTGGACTCGCAGTTGTTATGTAACAGTCGTTTGAGTAAGTTGATGTGAGTGTTTTTGTGAAAATGGACAAAATCGAGTATCGAGCTGTCATTAAATATTTGTTTTTGAAAGGCAATACGCCTACGCAAATCAAAGATGAGTTGGATTCTGTGTATGGGGACTCTGCACCATCATTTACGACAGTGAAATTTTGGGCCG
>NW_022639763.1:71183-76300 GCF_010583005.1 Odontomachus brunneus | reverse complement strand
AGCGGTTGCCATGGCGAAAATCCACGAATTACGGTTTGAACTGCTTGACCATCCACCTTACTCACCAGATCTAGCCCCAAGCGACTTCTTTTTGTTCCCTCATCTAAAAATTGCGCTCGGAGGACAGAGATTTTCGTCAAATGAAGAGGCAATCACCTTCGTGAACAATTATTTTGCAGAGAAAAACGCCGAGTACTATTTCGACGGGTTACAGAGATGGGAGCATCGCTGGGAGAAGTGTGTAGATTTACAAGGAGACTATGTTGAAAAATAAAAAACAATTTTCAGAAAAAATGACTTGTATCTTTGTTAGGTCGGAAACTTTTCAGACCACCCTCGTATATTTCATGTATTTTTCCTTTAAAAAATGCAAGAAATCGTATGTTACATTGATAAATTCATACAAATGCATGCTGAAAATTTGGAAGCCGTGTGTTACGTTCAATTGTACACACACACACACACACACACACACACACACGCGCGCGCGCGCACGCACGCACGCACACACACGCACGCACGCACACACACACACACACACACACACACACACGCGCGCGCCCGCACGCACGCACACACACACACACACACACACACACACACGCGCGCGCCCGCACGCACGCACACACACACACACACACACACACACACACGCGCGCGCCCGCACGCACGCACACACACACACACACACACACACACACACACTGCTCACCAGCAAGCGCGCTTGCCCGCCCGACAGGGCGGGCTCGCGGTGGGTGGGTATGTATATACAGGGTGTCCCGCGTAAAACATACGAAAAGAGAAATATAAGTAGAATACATAAAAGTGAATAAAAATTGTATAGGTCATTTTTCAAACAACCACGTAAAATTTTGAGATATTAATTAAAATAGTTGGGCATATCAGAGCGCGGCGACACGGCAGGCAGGACATACGGCTCGCCACGGCCGGCGAAAAAATGGACGATTGCTCGCGGGCCTATCTTATAGACCAGAGAGGTGGACCATTTGGCATATTGAAATGAGTAGTTGACGTGTGTGCAATCTTCCATTTTCTTTGTCGGCCGCGGCGAGCCGTATGTCCCGCCTGCCGCGTCGCCACGCTCTGATATGCCCAACTATTTTAATTAATATCTCGAAATTTTACGTGGTTGTTTGAAAAATGACCTATACAATTTGTTCACTTTTATGTATTCTACTTATATTTTTCTTTTCGTACGTCTTACGCGGGACACCCTGTATAATAGGAACAAATGCACTCACCGCGAGCCCGCCCTGTTGGGCGGGCGAACTCGCTTGCAGGCGAATAGTGTGTGTGTGTGTGTAGCAGGCATCTTCCTAGCTTACAAATTTGATGTTGTTATATATACGGTGTCCAAAAATTACAATCATTTTATGCAACTTCTTTTATTAATAATTTTTTAATAAACAATAAGCGACGGTTAAAACCTCTTGATTGTTACTCCAGAGGGTGATAATATATATCAAGATCAAGGTCATCGGAGGTGGGTCCCCTAAACTTCATATTTATCCCTTTTTTGTGAGTATATTGTAAAAATATTTTATCAAAATATTTTTATCAAAAGTTGAAGGAAAACCAAAAATATAGACACCGCAAAATGAACGAAGAATTAAACATTATGTCACTTCTAATGAAGCTTCGAATGCTAGTATGGCTGCAGAGTTATTAAGAATAGACACAAATATACGTATAAGTAAGTGGACGGTACTAAGGACTCTTAAAAGAACTGATTTTAGAAGTATTAAGAAGAAGAAGAAGCCAATGCTATCGAAAAAAAAAACATCAAAAGTTGTTTGGAAGCTGCCAAAAGTATTAAAATTGGACGACAGCTGAATGGGAACGGGTCATTTGGTCAGATGAGACCAAAATTAATAGAATTTGTTTAGATGGAACATCTTGGTGCTAGATTCGTAAAGATAAAACCCTCAAACCATGACATATACAACAAACAGTAAAACATGGAGGCTGATCCATAATGCTTTGTGGATATTTAACAGCATTTGGTGTTGGTTCACTTCATCGAATAAATGGCATTATGAATTAATTCATGTATAAAGATATTTTACAAGACCATCTTTAGGTATTATTGAAAATATGTCATTTGAAAAGAAAGATGTAATTTTCATGCATGACCGAAACCTTAAGCACACAGTTAAAAGTGTGGAAAATTAGCTCAATATTAAACAATTTTCTGTTTTAGATTGGCCTGCGCAAAGCCCCGATCTCAACCCTATAGAGAATATATAGGGTTTACTAAAAAGACGGATAAGAGAATCATACCACTCCCAACCAACCTCAATCATGGAATTGAATAGAATCCAAGAACAGCGGGAACAAATATCTCTAGATTATTACAAAACGTTGATAGAGTATGCCAAGGCGAATTAATGCAAATTTATAAGCGAGAAGATTGTGGACGAAATATTAGATCTAAATAATGTATCAAGAAATACCAATTGTTAAACGTGATGCAAAACTGAATCAATATGTTTTTTTTGCTATTGATGAACAAGATGAACATTATTCGTTTAAAACTTTCTTTATGTTATTTCTAACTATGATAAAAACAAATATAATGTTTATATTTTTATGTTCCTCAGTTTTACTAATAATAAATGATGATTTATATAAATCTTGTAGTTATTGGTTCAGTTATGCTCCTTACTGTATGTTACAAACGCAATCTGACGAACAAACGCGCATCGCTTGTATGCGTGCGTATACATGTGATCTGAAGCTGAAATTGCTTGGCAATGCAAATGCGGCTTGATGGACAAACTTATTCACTTGTGTATGTGCGTACGTGTGTCTGAAAAAATCTAAAAATCTGCGCGAAAATAAAAAGGACTTTTCGCGGGCGAGATTTCGAGATCTCCATATTGCCTGAACCAATTTTAATCAAATTTGGTGCAAATTACGCGCGCGCTAAACATTATATAAGAAAACTTTTATCAGATTTTCGATTATAGTTTTCGTACTTGAGGTATTTGATTCGGAGGACCAACCAGCCCAGAAATTTCAGATAAGCTTACATGGTCACGTTATTTTATTTCATACGTACTCGGCGTCGCGCCGCGACCGCGGCGCTTAATAACCTCTTTTACTCCAAATGACTATTTGGATTAAATTGACTCAAATTAAGTCGGATTAATTATTACGTGTTGCAAGTCGGTCACTAAGATATGACATGACTTACTTAAAAGCATGAAAATATACTGAGTTACTTATACTGGAATATATTGGGTTTTCTAGAAAGTTCGTGCGAAATTTTAAGCAAAATTTGAATGCAAATTTATTAAATTAAAATAATTTTAATTTGTAATATATATGCACCATATTGTATTATAGTATATTTTCATCTTTCGGGTAATTTGAAAATTTTGCTTTTGTAGAAATCTGGGTTATTTTCGGCAAAAAAGTGATCTAACAAGTAAGTAGTTTATAAAGCGTTCCAAAAGAGCAAAGCTTATACAATGAAGAAAGTTATGCAAGCAGAATAAATAGTAATTGAAAAGTATTAAATGAAATAAATACGGTAAAGCAAAATATTCCAGCCAAACTCCAGAAATTTTTGTCGAACCTGCAAAGAAGGGCCTGTAGAAAGCAATCGTGCATGGCGCTATCATCCACAGAAGCAGAGTATATCGCTTTTGCGGAGGCGTGTCAAAAAGCAGTATGGCTGCAAGATTTGTTTACAAATTTTAATAAAGAGCCAATAAAATCAACTATTATATTTAAGGATAATCAAAGCTGCATTAAGTTAGTAAATAAAAATTAGTATAGTAAAAGAATGAAACATGTTGATACAAAATATAAAATACAACTATGTAAAGGATATAAGCGATACAGATATTACAAGATATGAATATTATTCGACCGAAATAATAAAATGTATTGCGAATATACTAACAAAGCCACTTGAGAAAGTAAGACTAACGAATTTAAGACAACGTGATGGTTTGGATGAATAAGAATAGTTGTTGAGGGAGAGTGTTGTGAAAGGCAACAACAATGGCGCGATAGATAAAAGATAACTGAATGCGAAATTTCGTTCTAGCAACCGACTGGTGTAGTAGTAGCGTTCGCGCTATATAGTGTAGTGTGTTTTAGACTCTTTGGCATGCTCATTATTGCAAAAAATAAGTGTGCTTATTTGTCGTCCCAATAAATCAAATTATTATTACTATCAATAAATTTTGTATTCAGTGTATTTTTTACTACAAAGTAGAAACACCCGTTTTATTTTGGTTGTGCACAAACAATAAAGCACAAGCATGTATAATTCTGCTTATGTTGTTTCCTTTATCAATCTTTTAATAACCACACGCAATACGCTTTATGAGTTTTTTGATTCCGATCGTTAGTAGATCGTATGTTGAGAGAACCTGCATGGTCCACTTCTATATTCGTAAACAGACGCGAGGACTTTACAAGGGCTTCGGGAAGATCTCTTATGCGCTAAAGTGACATCGATACACGCTGCCGTGTACACGTGATACAAAAAAAATACACGTTTTCATCTGATTCCGCGCATCGAGAACCCAGAAATGTTGTCGAAGTAGATTGAATCATGCAGAGCATGTCGCTAGAAACAACAATATAAGAAAACTGTCCTCTCTCACAAGAAAGTTCTCGAAATTACCGGGACTAACAACTCGAATAAACCGGAGGAAATATAAAGTCCCGAAATATGTAGTTTTAAATAGAAAGTCCCGAAATATATAGTTTTAAATAGAAGAATATTTAACACATTTCTATTTGCAGTTTTTTATACTAAAACAACACAGGCGTGCGCTACACGCGCCCTATTGATCATATACCATTAAATTTACATGCTTTTTTTTCATTAGAAAGAAGAAATATATTTATAGGAAAATAAGAGTAGGTCATAGAATGTGAAAGAATTAAAGAAAATGATAGAAAATGGAAGATCGTATGATAAAGAGAATAATACACGATCTAATTATTCGTTTTATTTCTTTTCTTCTTATTATTTCTATTATCTTTCTTGCTCTCTTGTTCCCTCGTTCTCTCGCTCCCTTACTCTCTAATTCCCTCGCTCTATAGTCCTCTCTCTCTCTCTCTCTCTCTCTCTC
>NW_022639763.1:65091-69548 GCF_010583005.1 Odontomachus brunneus | reverse complement strand
CTCTCTCTCTCTCCCTCTCTCTCTCTCTCTCTCTCTCTCTCTCTCTCTCTCTCTCTCTCTTTCTATCCTTTCTTTCTTTCTATCCTTTCTTTCTTTATATTCCTTTTTTCTTCTCATAACTCCTTCTTTAACTAAAACAGTGGGTAAAAGTAATACAAAGTATAGATAATTCTTTAAATTCTCTCTCAATATTTTTATTCTCTCTATTGCTATTTGAATTTTTTCTACTCACATTTATTGTTTTTCATTCCATATCGTTTTCTCTACCATCTTCACCTATCCTTTAGCATTATCTCTTTTTCTTTCATGTTCCATGACTTATTTTTTCATCTTCTAATAATACAATAACAAAATAATAAATATGAACTAATAGTTAAAAATAGGTAAAGAATGAAAAAGAATAGATATGAATAGAATATCATGGACTGATGTGTGACAGTAGACTGATAGGTAATAAGATTGGAAATTAATATTATTGGCTACATTAGTAAAAATACAGCGATTTCATATAAGGTTAAATTACATACATAATATATACATTGCAGACCAACGTGTATGAAACACGAAAGAAATTTAACATTGTGACGTGGCGATTTCGCCGTCACCGATAGCCGCGGGGAGACGAGGAGAGCTGTGCTCGCGCCCCTTCCCCCGCGGGAAGGGCGGCTGCGAGGAGATTGGTCTCGCACGCTTTTTACGTGCGAGACCGCGTCTTGTAATTTTTGCTATTTTTTTTTGTTGTTTAAAATGTGTGATTGGCGGCGACGAGGTGGACAAGGTGCACCGCTCGGAGAAAGGCGACGGCGGATCTGCAGAGGACGACAAGCCGCGCGGGGCAGGATCCACCCCTCGCTATCACTAGCGAGGGGGCCCCGACCAGATTGCAGCAGGGCGCCAGGAAGGGCTGACCGTAAAGGCCAGATCCCGGGGGACGCCCTGGGATATTCAAGCTTTTGGCAGCCACCTGAGCGCCCACGCTAAAAGGAGCTGCCGTCCGAGACAGGATGCCGTCGATGTAAATCGGAGAATTCGGCGGTGTCGCGCGGGCCCTGTAAGGCGCCCGCGCTAGAGCCGTACGTTCCCGCAGGACCAATAAGGCCTAGCGGCGATCGGCGGCTGATACCGCAAGTAAAGGAGCCTCGCGCTCGCAGGAAGAATCGGCACTGTGCGGCTAGCGAGCAACGAGTGCGCCAGAAAATCTCACGAGCGAGCGAGCGACCATCGTGCGGCGAGCGAGCGACCATCGTGCGGCGAGCGAACGAGAGAGAGTAAGCGAGCGATCCAGCGGAGAACGAGAGGCGAGCCAGCAGGAGTTTTTGGTGAGCTGTCCTATCCTTGTCGCTAAGCCGAACGTGGAAAATCGGAATGGTTGCCGTCGCTTCACGACGGCGGCCGGAAGGGTTCGTCACCGCCCGCGGCGACCCGTTTGACCTCGCGAGGGACTAGCCGCCCTTACCGCGCTGTCTGCTGCCGCTTCACCGCGTTCGCGACCGCACAGTCCGGCGATTGAGAGCGTTTATCTTGTAATGATTCGAGATCGTTGTTAGAAAGTGCGGGTTTCCGAGAGTGTCGATATATACGCGGTTCGCGAGAGACAATTAGGGCCGGGATGTACTCGGCTGGCGCCCTACGCAACAATTAACGTATATCGAGAGAATTCCGCGAGCCTAGTGCCGTTTGGAACTCCGCGTAACAGCAGGATCCTCGACGACGGATCCGGCTGCCGACTGATTTCACGATGACGCGACTCGGAGCCCGCATATCTTTGTAGTATCTTTCTTTGTTATTTTTTTTGTTGTTAAATATAGAGTAATGTTAAGCGATACGCGTGTGCATTTGTGATTCCTCCGCCTCTGTCGCCTGTTCCTCTCGTGTCGCGCGAAGTAAGGTCGCGCGTCGACACAAGAACCCCGCCGCTCTACCGAGAGAGATAATTTTTGAGAGCTGCCGGCAAGCTCGGCCGTCGCCGCAACGGCGGAGACGAAGTTTTGGCCGTATTCTCGCGTCTAACTAACGGAGAATCGGTCACAACATATAGAAATATATAGAAATATATAAACCTGCCTGTAAAGATTTTTCTCTCCCTCTTTTTGTTTTTTCTTTTTTTTACTTAGATACTTCTTCTGAAATGCGCAAATCTCTGCCAATATTTCCCAATATGAATATTACATACAGAATGAAGGACTAATGAACGACTAATGTTATGTTTCAACAATTATACGATATTGCATTTACATTGGAAATACATTGGCCAATATTTACATTGATAATATTAACGTAATATTAACATTGATCTCTAAATAAATAGTAATCTATTGCCAATATTATAGTTCAACATTTACAAGTTATTTTATAGTCTCTTATGACTTTGTCTATTTAATAAGAGCAATAAAAAATTTTTACTATGCAAATTTTAACCGAAATGTAGTGTGCGGTGTTTCGTAGACCTCACCTCACTAGTTAAGGTTTAAATTAACAATAAAAGTACAAAAAATATAATTTTTATTAAAATTAAATCATATTATAACAAAAATTATATTACTGCGTTAATTGCAATATATATAGACAAAATATAAGACGTTTATATCGATCGAAGAAGTGATGTAGTGTCTAAAGCAATAGGCTCATAATCTAAAGGTGCCTCAAGTCCAAGTTCGAATTCCAGTGTTAGTGAGAATTTTTAAGTGTGATATAACATTTGGAATTAAGTAATCTTAAATTTCAAGTAAAGTCAGCAAACGCTAACTTCATTTCAACCAATTCGCTAATATTTGTAAAATATGGAACTCTTTGCGCTTATTTGAATATTTCTTGTAAATTCTATGAATATTCCGGAATATTTTGGGATATTCTTGGAATGTTAATTTTGGATTTTAGGAACATTTTATAAATTTTCTAGGAATATCTAGCGTTTACTGGGATTAGTTTCACATTAAGATCCAAGGGGAGTATTCTATGTAAACGCAAAAAAAAACATGTTTCTTTGTGAATTTTTCGTAACGAAATTATTTATTATATGAAAATGAAGTTTGATACATATATTAATAAATATTTTAACAATATATATAAATTTTTATTACTTCTTTGATCGCACATATTAGCTTATGCAAGCCCGGTAAGCAGTGGCCTCGGCGTTGACACGATACATTGGCGGAAAAAATTGCGCCCTCTGTAGGTCCTCTGAAACAAAAGATTAAAAAAATATATATTATTTATACCGACTGTACTTACATTTGATAAATAAATTATTGTTTTTACAAAATTATAAACTTTAAAAAAAATATACTATTTTTTAAATATTAATTTTGCAATAATATTTTTTTGTTTAACAGGTTGTTGTTTATATAGATACAATCGGTTAAAAACATATTCAGAAATATGTGAAACACCGACTGTACTTACATTTGATAAATAAATTATTGTTTTTACAAAATTATAAACTTTAAAAAAAATATACTATTTTTTAAATATTAATTTTGCAATAATATTTTTTTGTTTAACAGGTTGTTGTTTATATAGATACAATCGGTTAAAAACATATTCAGAAATATGTGTGCGCGGAAAAACTGAAATTGACTGTCTAGTTTTTAAATTGTTTGTATCGCCAATTCAAGAAACGTAGTTTTGAGAAAAACACGTTTAAAGTTTTTGTTAAAGAAAAATCTAACTTTTTCAACACTTACAGCTGCTTGTGGTCAATCGGCTATGCCAGGGCCATACAATAAGCTTTCTACCTCCTTGAACAGCTGTTGCTATCCAGCCTGCTATCCAGCCTGCATTCTACGAGTCGTCCTAGCCTCTTTGCTGCTGTCAAAGACTTGCTCTTGATGCTTGATACGCGCGACGTCGTCAGCATATTGCTTCGCTTGTTGGCCGATTACGAGTTGTAGCATATTTATTATTTTTACAATTGCGAAGTATCCTTCGTTAAATACGCCAGTAGCAATGAGTACAGAGATTTCAATAGTTTTAATGTCGCAATGTATTTGGAGTCAAACGCCAAATCGTTGAATTAAAGCTTTCATTCGCGTTTTGCGTGTGGCCGCCTAAACATCTTTACAGTAAGTCTCTATTTGACAAATCTTGATAAATAGATAAAAAATGCTTCTGCAAATCTGCATGCAGTGGCGTAGGATGGTTATATATTTGCCCTGTTGAGCGACCTGTCACTGACACCAGCTGTTGGCTCTTGTTGGACAGTACTCGTGAATAGGCTTATCGTCTGTTAAACACAAATGTTTATACAGGGTGTTCGGAAAGTACCGGGACGCCCGAATATCAGGAAAAATATAAGTTTTGCAAAAAAATGTTTCAGACAAAAGTTGTGGCGTTTAAAAAGATGTATTTACTGATCACATCAGTTTGACCTTGGGTTGCGTAGCGAAGGTCAGGTCAAGGTCACATTAATTTTTTTAAATGGAACACCCCATTTTTCATTGCATATTCTTATAGCACAT
>NW_022639763.1:43366-64170 GCF_010583005.1 Odontomachus brunneus | reverse complement strand
CACCCCAAACGTGAGAGGCGAGGGGACTCACGATAATCAAGCACCCCAAACATGAGAGGTGAGGGAGGGGGGTTGGTACCCCTTATGTCAAAAGATAGCCCTTCTGATCTAATTCTCAAGATCAAGGTCATTGGAGGTTGTTCCGTTTATTTTCATTTCTTCGTAAAAATGCTAATGCCGGCGATCCTTTAACTTTGAAGCATTATAACTTGAAAAGTACTCCATGAAAAAATATTTTATTATAGCGTTTTGGAAAGCTCTCGAGATGTGCTATAAGAATATGCAATGAAAAATGGGGTGTTCCGTTTAAAGAAATTAATGTGACCTTGACCTGACCTTCGCTACGCAACCCAAGGTCAAACTGATGTGATCAGTAAATACATCTTTTAAACGCCACAACTTTTGTCTGAAACATTTTTTTGTAAAACTTATATTTTTCCTGATATTCGGGCGTCCCGGTACTTTCCAAACACCCTATATATCGACATAATAGTCTTCTCCATATTATCAACAGACTCAGTATTATTAAGCCGTAATATGTCGTTAGCTTTTTTATCAAGGCATTTATGAGTTTCTTTTCGCCTCCGAGTTTTTCTTTTTTTTTTTAAATGCGAAGCCGCAAACCTATTCTTTTCTGTGCATGACTAATGCACTTACTTTTCTTTACTGGAAAGTCATTGCCGTATAGATTTATGTTTAGTATAGCAGTGAATGTCTTGGAATCTTCGTCGCCGATGTAATTGCAATATCGTCCACCGAAAAGTTCTTTAAATCTGCCAAACATCTCCAGCACGGGCCCAGCTCCACTTCCATTTTTCTAGATGATCCTTCATGCATTACACTCATCTTCGTGGTGTTCTTTCCACAGCAGATACTCTTCCGTATTTTCTTTATTTTTCCATGTTGTGCAACTCTGACAATACGCTGCTTTCACCACTAGATCAATTACTTTATTGCTGTAGTACGTAGTAGTGATAAGAATCGTCATTCCGTATAAAGAAGAAAAGCCTCGTTTTTTCCACGAACCGTCACCAAACACCTTTAAATTGTTTAATAATCTTTCGTGTTTTTCATTTTCAACTTGCTCTTCTTGCACGGCTTTTTTTCTTAGTTGAAGAAAAACTACTTTTGACGCGTCGTAAATGTAGGTAAAATCGCATAATATGCCCCACTGTTCATTCTTTTTCCTAAGTCTATTAAACTGCAAAACAAATTTATTCCCTCTCTTCCGATTCTTAATAGTCTCATTACAAAAACAATTCTGCAATTCACTTCAAAACCATTCTGTATAAAAGGACTCGAATTTATTATTTGTCGACCGCACCGACACGAAAGAATAATTTTAAATTCAAGAACTCTATGGTCAGATTCAGCAAAAGTCACATTTTGATTACACGTTTTGTACTTCAAAAAATCCATAAGTGCACTAAAAACAGAAATGAACTCAATTATTCTGTAACAGTGCGTAGAAACGACAATTTCATCTGATTGAGCAGTACTTAATTTTTTTGCACTAAAACTTTCACCCACCGGTTCACCTTCTCCTTTACTAATCTGATTGCCTCTAAATCGTTTAGAAGGCTTCATATAACGAACAGAACTTCTTGATTTCCTTTGCGAATCATTTTAAAATCGAACAGATACACGAGTGGAACATAAACTGCACAAGCTGCAGTACAAATGATGACTAAATATCCTACGTACTACGAAACAGTAAATGCGGTAGTAAAATTCTGCTGTGTAAAAACAACACGCAGGTATATTTGAGAAGTAAACAAACATATGCTCGCACAGACTCGTTCTAAACCGTATTGTTACGAAGAGTCGAGCGAGATTGACCGCGCGGCCCTGCTACACATATAGGGTCGCCAGTAGTAACAACAAAGCCAACGTTTGGCCGAAGCTATGGCACCCAACTATCGGCCAGAATTTTGTCAGTCAGTACTGGCCCAATGCTGGCAAATCACTAGCTGCCGAACGCTCGGCCAACGTATGGTATCCAATTGTCGCCCGGATCTCTGTCAGCCACTATTTAGCCATTACTGGAAAATAGAATAGTACTTAGAATAGTACTTGTTAGTGGCAGTCATTAATACCAGAATTCGTTTTATTATTAGCTGTACAACTTTGTTTCCGCCGTTTGCCTATAGATGGCTTAAGCGGTAAGTGGTGGTCGAAATAAATAGATCATAGACGTCATACAATAAACTTGGGCATCTGTCAACATAACCCCATAGAAACATTAGTCGATTTGTGTCTGCATCATAAAATTATTCTCGATTGAAAATGTCAATTTATGAGCCAAATTCTCGTCATTTGCGGGAGGTTTTAATTTTCTGCTTCAATGAAGAAATCTGCGGCTGAGGCTCATCGAATGCTCTCAAATACTTATGGTGAGGCCGCTATTAGTGAAAGAACGTGTCGTGAGTGGTTTCAACGCTTCAAGAACGGTGATTTTGACGTCGAAGACCGGCATAGCGGTGGAAGAGAGAAGGTTTTCGAAGATGCAGAATTGGAGGCATTACTTGATCAAGACTCGTGTCAAAATCAAGAAGAATTGACACGATCATTGGGAGTGACTCAACAAGCCATTTCAAAACGCCTCAAAGCCGTGAGAATGATTCAGAAGCAAGGAAATTGGTTGCCGTACGAATTGAAGCCGAGAGATGTTGAACGGCGTTTGTTTGCTTGTGAACAGCTGCTTGAAAGGCAAAGATGGAAGGGATTTCTGCATCGCATTGTGACTGGGGACGAAAAAAGGGTTCATTACGATAACCCCAAGCGCAGAAAATCATGGGGAGTTCCCGGCCATGCTTCCACGTCGACGGCCAAACCGAATATTCACGGCTCCAAGGTCATGCTCTGTATTTGGTGGGACCAGTTCGGCGTAGTGTATTATGAGCTGTTAAAACCGACTGAAACAATCACAGGCGATCGGTATCAAATGCAATTGATGCGTTTGAACCGAGCATTGAAAGACAAACGGTCGCAATACAACTAGAGACACGATAAATGATTTTGCAGCATGACAATGCTCGACCCCATGTTGCGAAAGTGATCAAGACATACTTGGAAACGTTGAAATGGGAAGTCCTACCCCACCCGCTGTATTCTCTAGACGTTGCTCCCTCTGACTATCACTTGTTTCGATCAATGGCACACGGCCTGGCTGACCAGCACTTCCGGTCTTATGAAGAAGTAAAAAATTGGATCGATTCGTGGATCGCCTCAAAAGATGACCAGTTTTTTCGAGGCGGGATTCGTGCCCGAAAGATAGGAGAAAGTAGTGGCCAGCGATGGACAATACTTTGAATCATAAATATATAACCAGTTTTTTATAATAAAGCCTCGAATTTCGGAAAAAAAACGGCGGAAGCAAAGTTGTACACTTAATACATATGTCTTATATTTCTTGTACCGTTTTTTCAGAGAAAAAAGTTTCTTAAAATTTAATATTCGTATTTGTTCAATTTTGGTTTGTTTCACTAAAATATTATATTCTTAAACGAAACATAATTTTTAAAATGAAGAAAATAAGAAACTTTTATTTCATCCAAGGAAATCATGTCATTTAATGAAATAACACTATAGTTTTAAATAGTATTTTTTAAAAGTTTCTTTCAAAATTTAGTAATTTGATTTTTTTGATTTGGATTTTCTTGGACCTTTTTATTTTTTTATTTGGATTAATAATATATCATCATAACATAATAATAATCATTATAACATTCTGTTAAAAATCTAAAAGTAATTATCCCTGCTTCATTACATTATATCAATATCCATTGCATATCGAATGTTATTGCGTTGCTTCAATATCTATTAATAAATTATCCAACAAACACTAAATAAAAGTTATATAACTATTATTTAATGTTTGGTAGGTTATATTATAATATACTGTAAACACTATAAGAATATATTATAAGGTAAACGGCCCAGTTAATGGCACCTTTATAACAGCGATCCCTATTTTTTATTATTTACAAACGCGATATATTGTTACACCTCAAACAAACTATTTTAACATGTGCATTAAAGCTTTCTAAGTAAGATTTACCCATAATTGTAGTTAAATCATTCAGTTCTAATAAATAAATAATTATTTTCATAATGCTTGTTACTGCCGCTGTTTTTGGCACTATCGAAATGCTCATGCCGCACTTTATGGCACCAACGGGCCTAGTTTTCGGCACTTCGAGACGTCACAGTCGAAAAGGAAGTTAAATTATTCTGCGTATAATTTCAGCAGTAATAAACAATGTTTAATTAGCTTATAGATATTATATTTTGTCAACCTCTATACAAAAACTACAAGTAATATAAAATAAAACATAATATAAAATAAGACAAATGCACAGTTTTACAAAGTATATTTTGTCAATCTCCATACATGAACTACATATAATATAAAATAATACATTTTGCATACTTTTATAAAATTAATTTACGAATTTTTTTTTTAGTTTTTCTTCTCTTTGTAGGATTTCTAATGGCTATTTTTTTAATCTTTTCGCTATTTGTGCTTGTTTGTTTTTAACTCTCTTCTCAGCGTTTTCTCTTTTTTGGCAATTTCTAGCTGCTCCTTTTTTATTTTTCTTTCCGCTTTTGCGATTTCTTGTTGCTCTTTCTTAAGTTGTGCCTTCTTTAAACGTTTTGTTTTTCTCGCTTCCTTTTCCTCTTCTTCTTTACGTTTTTTTCCTGCTTTTGCCTCTTGAAATTGTTTCTATGCATCAGACGTGACTACTGTTGGCACCTTTTCCTTACCTTGGCGCTTTTTTGGAGGTTCTTTTTTTTTGCGAAGGCCAAAACAACGCATGCTTGAACGGCGAAGGTACATTTAGGCGAATGTTACTCGGCGATTTCGGCAAAGTTAATTCATCAATATATTCATTAGGCAATTCTACCATCAACTCAGCAGTATCAACATCGTTGAGTTGATTTTTTATCGGTGCTAACACTCCGCATGAGTTAACTTCGTAAACGGCGATGTCTCCCTGCAGTGGATTAAAATTTTTTTTGGAATATTTGTCGATTGACAATAAATTAGGCAGTGTTTCGTTTTGGAGAATTGAAGCGTCATCGGTAATAAAAATAGGTAAAGCTTCTACGTTGATTTCTTCGTTCTTCTCTCGCTCTTCGTTTATCTCATTCGCCGTACCTTCGTTGCAAATCTATATTTGTACAGTATAGAATAATTGTGTATATAAATTGGTAATGAGAAATCACAAAAGTCCAATAAGATATCAATAAAAAAATGTATAAATAAATTATATGTAAATTCTCTAAAAATAATAGAAATCGACGTTTTTCACTTACAGTAAAAACTGTCAATGATTGTAATACAATAGAATTGATTGATAAAAAGTTATCAATATAAAAAATATTCTCTAAATACCCGTTTTTCGTTTTTGTTAGTTACATGTGTCTCCTCGACAACGTTGTCTCCGGACTTTCCCGAGATACTATGACTGGCTTCGTTGGAGTTCATCTTACTCTTAATCTTTCGTCAAAAGTAAAAGAGGCTTTTGTGTGTCGGTTTGCGATGTACGCGTAAAACGTTTCTCCAGTCATCCATCCATTCTCAGAGTGTCCGATGCTCCAGTCTTTTGGCATGTTTCTGGCGATGTATCCGAGTATTCGCTTATATGAAAAAATTACCATCGGTGATACGATTTTTCCGCTTGCACTTCCACAGATGAGCGTAGTCAAGCATTCTTTTTCATCGTTATTTATAAAACCGTTTTGTCACCTTTCTTGACTAATACTTTGCTTCCTTTCGGATTCAGAAAGAATGCTGACTCATCGCAATTGAATACACGAGAAGGATTAATATCAAGGAGCGACTTTTATTCAAAATACATTCTCACCTCCTTGAACCACGCTCGTAGCTTATCTTCCGTTACTAAGACTTGACTGCGCATCAAATTCTGCGAGTAGGTTTCGATTGACCACGGTACGATTAGACATAGATTGTAATGATTGGTTCAACCTAGTAATTCACTAGATCATTTTTTCATTGATTGGTTATGTCCAATCGTACCGTGGTCAATCGGAACGCTCCCAAATTCTGCGACATTTGTTCAATTACATTTTTGTGACGCGCACGAAAAGCATCATACCAATGTCTCCCAGGACGATTATCTGTAAATGTCGTCGTCTTCTTTATCTGCTTCAGCAGCAGTTGAACGCTATCTAATAGTTGACACAGGAAATCCATTTTGGCTCATATAAAAAATCCACTGTACAAGTTGGCGTTCGTATTCTTCTTCAAGTGTACACTCAGGTCCTCGACTTTTAATAACAGGTGGCAATTTGCCCCACTTTTTGTACTGCAACGTAGTTCTTGGAATATTGCTTTGATGCAATACACCCTTATAGAAATATCATACTAAGAATCATTGATAATTACTTATTTTCAGTATTAAAAATACTGGATAATAAGTAATTATCAATGATTCTTAGTATGATATTTCTATAAGGGTTGACAGGCATTCCTTTCTTTCCTGCGTCTAAGGCCTCTTTCAGAATAGCATCTGTGTACCTTGCAGCAGATTTTTTCTTCCTAAGCACATTAAAATAAAATATATTAAAATATTTCCTACTAAAAATACAATATATACATAATTTGAAAGAAGTATTCTGTACCTTTTCGATGCATTCTGAGATGCAATAGTTGAATTTGCTATCTCTGAAGAGTCCAAAGTCTCCATCACTTCTTTCTCTGCCTCTGTTTACTCTATTACAACAGATTTTTTTATATATTATCAATACAAAATTAAAATACAACAAATAAGATATATGAAAATAAAACAGAAAACAAAATTTATCTGTAGCGTAAAGTATCAAAATGTTTGAATAATTTATAAATTTCACACAAATTTTATAGAAATTCATTATAATTATTTTTTTCATAAAAAATGTTTTTTATCAAAAATTTTCGAATTACAAATATCAATAAATCTACCTCAATTTCTAGAATAACAAAGCAAAAATGATAATGCAACAGATTACAAACTCTGTGCCAAAAAGTGAAATATAACCTTCATTACATGACGCACTTTTTGGCATCGGAAATTTAAGAGAAAAACTAACGTACAGATAAACTATTACTTATCTAATCGGTAATGTAATTTGTGCTGAACATGTTCATATAACCATTATGACGTTTTAATACTTACATAATACTAAAAATCAGCAGCTTGACATTCGCTACCACTAAGGTGTGTCGCCTAGAAATGTCGTTCGGAAGCCATTGAAACGCGCGAGTCGCCTCATTCACTGTCGGTAATTTAAGTACGAAACATTAAAAAAAAAGTGTCTGTGCAATAATTAACAGTAAAAAAAACGCTCTTTAATTTGCCTGTAATCTTTTTTATATTTAACGAAAACTTTATTTATTACAAATATAAATGTACCGTTGGTGCCGGAAACTAGGACAGTGCCGTTAATTGGGCTGTTTACCTTACTTTACTCTTGATCGTTTAAGGGGAGGTTCTCATCCAAAAATCGTACGATTTTCTCGAATTTTTTTTTCATGGAAGGATGTAAATAAAGAAGTCAATTTTTTTATACTCATTTAGTAGGTCTTAAAGTATGTAAAAAAATTTTTTTCGTAAAAAATATAATAATAATAATTGTTTATTTATACTGATATATGGCTACCTTAGAAAAAAGTATCCAAGTGGGCGGCACTGTAGCACTGGTAAATATTATCTGAAATCAGAAATCCAAAAATTTTTATGAAATATATTACATTTGTTGGAGGTTGAACCAATAAAACCAACAAAAAATAAAAAATTGGAAAAATGGCGGACATAAAAATTTTAGTGTCGTATTTTCGCGTTTTTTTACGCTCTTCAAAGTGATGTAAATAAAAAAATAATAACAAATATCATCATTTTTTAGGTTTATCCTCCAATAAATTTAATTTACTTTAAAATAAAAAAAAACATTGCGATATGTTCAGTACTTTTTGAGATATCCTGCCGCCCAGTTTGAAAAACATGGTTTCGAGAAAAACGCGTCTAAAGTTTCAGTACATGAATTTTTTGATTAAATGTAAAAAAATGTACCTTTTGGCTAATCAGCAATTCCAGGCCCGTACAACAATCCTTCCTCGACTTTATACTGCTCCATTTGGAAAGTTTTTTCGGATTTTTTCGCTGATGCAGCTGCTCTTGCGCCGTCTGACATACTTTTTTCAGCTGCTGCAATCCGCTTGTCATCAGTTATCTGGACAAAGTTCCGAGCTTGAAGACCAATGGCGATTCCCAATAATTCCATTATTTTTAAAATGGTTACGTGCCCTTCATTAAAAAGAGACACTCCAATGTAAGTGGCAATTTCAATGGTCTTAGCAGCACTGTGCAAATGTTTGGGTGCTAGTTTCCACACGCAGGCGTTGACGGACTCATTTGAATTTTGTGTGTTACCGCCGGTACACCGTTCCATTAAATCGTCTGAAGATAAAACTTCAAAACCGGGTTTAATAGCATCACTCACTTTGTCTATTAAAGGAGACTTGTGTCTGAATGATTTCAAAGTGCCGTAGACCTCGGCGACACGTCACTTGCACCAACTATCTTTGCCTTCAGGGTAGTACATGTACTGCGGATTTTCATCACTTGAAACGTTATGATAATATACGGCCCACACAGCATTCTTCATATCTTTCGCAGAATTGGGATGTCTCCTAATTGCCAAACCGTAATAAATAGTCAAATCTGCAATAACTTTGTCGGTTAATTTTCCGGCACCTTTCCCGCCAAGGCCCTTTATAATCTTCTTCACACCACAAAGCCGAGTTCCCATCCTCTTTTGCACGTGTCCAACACATTCTTTTTTTTTCACCGTAATGTCATCGTAAGGATTCAAATCTTGAAGAGCCTTGAATGTTTTCGTATCGCCATCGCCAATATAAAATTCATATTGCATGTCAAGCAACTCTTTTGAGCGGGCAAACATTTCCTTCATCGCATCAACCTCCATTTTGCCAGAACTTCCTTGGTGATTAGCAGAACATACTTCTTCGTGACTTTCCTTCCACAAATTATATTCAATCGTACCTTTTTTTGATTTCCAATTGGCACAACTTTGATAAAAAGAGGATTTAACAATAACATCTAAAACTTTATTTGTGTACTTTCCTATCAATGTAGCAAGACCAAACAGTGATGAAAAACCTCTTTTCTTCCACGAACCATCTCCTGAAACAGTTAAATTCAAAGGCTCTTTTTCAGCTGCTGTATTTTCACTAATCTCTTCTTTAACAGCTTTCTTTTGGAAGTTTTCGAAAAGAGTTTTCGATGCCGCGTGCAAATTGTCGAGGAAAGTATAGTAAATATTATTACTAAACGAAAACGTTATATCTAAAATCCCACAGAACATTTTCAGACTTTGAAGGTCTCCTCCTAGCATTCGTACAGCAAACATTAGGCGACGGTTAATTTCAGAAAAACGGTTTATAGTTGGACTGGAATCGCACGAACGATTTGAGCAAGAGCACTGGGCAACTAACTTAAAAGCAACATCAGCACCGTTAGTTTTTAAAAATTTTATATCACTGCCACAATTTGTACACTTCACGAATGTGCTTATAAATGAGAAAACATTTAAAAAGTGCAAAATAACGTAGTTGGCCTTCATGTCAATGATAACTTCGTCGTAATTTGCATCGTTCAATTTCTTCGCCGACGTGCTAACAAACTCCGTTTCACACTCTGCAGTGAACTGATTACCTTCAAACTTTCTTTTCCGGTTTCTTGATGGATTACCTTTTCTACAACCTTTTTTATTTACATTCGGCATGTTTACACACAAAAAACGCAATAAAACTGCTTGTAATCGGAGCACGTTGTCAACTAACGCTACACGCTGTAACCGTTGATATTAGTATATATAGAAGCACAACTATAAAATCATAGCATGTATTTCGACATCTGGTGGTACTCGAGGTAACTATACTTACCATGATCACCCATGCTATGGTCGTAAAAGAGGGAAATTCAAAAATATTACGGAAAACATGCGGTAGCGCGTGAACTCCATTTTCGCGTAAAAAAGTGATTCCACTTTTTCGCTATAACTTAAAAAAAAATTAACTTTCGTACAAACCGCTTTGGGAATATATTCTACATATGATTAGTTACAAAAAAATGCAAAAAAAAATCGATTTTTTGGTTGACTCCGATGAGAACCTCCCCTTAAATGTTCGGCAAGTTAGGGGTGTCTTTTTGACGATAAGGAGTGAGCACCAAAATCAGACATTGTATATCCTAGGAGCACCAAAATCGGGAAACAGTTTAACAACGTAACAGATCCTCTGTTTCAACGGGAAAAAGTAGTTTACTCTTGTTCGTATGCTATGCGTGATTAGTTCTTTGACGTATTTTCTAAAGTATAATAGATAACTCAGTTCTGTTTGATACTCTTAGAAGTACTTAAAGAACACTTAATTTTGTAATATTTGTTTTTTTAATTTTTTTCTTATTTTGTACTGGGGTGCTAACTTGATATAAACCTAGCACCGCCACTTTCAAACGCGGATTCCTGCTAAACCGTTGGAGCACTAATATTAAAAACAGAGCACTAAATTAGCACTTAATTAGCACTTAATTTTGTTGTCTGTCTTTTTTAAATTTTCAGTGGTGCTAACTTGACAGAGGTCAAGTCTTCCTTTATCAGTAGCAATTCTACCTTACACTTCTATACTTGGAAATTTGTATTATTTAACTTTGTAATACTGAATTGTGTATCTACCATTGTTCCCTCTTATGCTGC
Source organism: Odontomachus brunneus (assembly GCF_010583005.1). Taxonomy (NCBI): domain Eukaryota; kingdom Metazoa; phylum Arthropoda; class Insecta; order Hymenoptera; family Formicidae; genus Odontomachus; species Odontomachus brunneus. The sequence goes on along the minus strand of NW_022639763.1, from coordinate 53,388 downwards.
GTATTCTGGACCCATAACCTATTAGAAGTTTGATAAAGGAAACCACGTAGGCAAAGCTATACACGCTTGTGCTTTATTATACACAACCAATATAAAATGAGTGTTTTTGTAGTACAAAATAATATTACAATTTTTGTAGCATAAAACTACAGTTACTACAGTTTTTGTAGTATAAAATAATACTAAACACAAAATTTGTATATATTGTAATAATAGCTTGACTTATTGGAACGACGAATCAGAATACCTACTTTTTGCAATGCGAGAGTCTGAAACACACTACACCATGTAGCGCGAACGCTACTACAACGCCAGTCGGTTGGTAGAACAAAATTTCGCATTCAGTTATCTTTTATCTATCGCGCCACTGTTGTTGCCTTTCAACACTCTCCCTCAACAACAATTATTATTCATCCAAATCGTCACGCTGTCTTAAATTCCTTAGTCTTACTTTCTCAAGTGACTTTGTTAGTACATTCGCAATACATTTTATTATTTCGGTCGGATAATATTCATATCTTGTAATACTTGTATCGTTTAAATCCTTTACATAGTTGTATTTTATATTTTATATATTTATATTTTGTATTAACATGTTTCGTTCTCTTACTATACCTGTCTTTATTTACTAACTTAATACAGCTTTGATTATCCTCAAGTATGATAGTCGATTTTACTTGCTCTTTATTAAAATTTGTAAGCAAATCTTGCAGCCACACTGCTCTCTGACACGCCTCCGCAAAAGCGATATACTCTGTTTCTGTGGATGATAGCGCCACGTCCTATTGCTTTCTACAGGCCTAACTTATTGTATCTCCGTTAAATTGAAACAAATATCTTCTATTAGACTTCCTATCTTCTATATCTTGTGCCCAATCAGCATTTGAATAACCAACCAAAACATTTTTTCTTTCTTCTTTGTAAAATCTAACGCTAACTGCAATTTTTAGTACCCTTCAAATAACGTATTATCCTTTTTGCCTCTATCCGATCTAACTCTGTAGGATCACTTATCTTTTTACTAAGTATTGACACGCTCGCTGCTATATCTATTCTAGTATTTGTCGTAACATATAATTACGCTCCAATTAAACTTCATTATTTTTTCTTTTCAATCTTGTTTGACTTATCTTTCATTTTTTTCTATCTTACGTCAAAAGGAATTTTAGATTCTTTGGCAATCTTCATCTCGTATGTCTACAATAGGTTCAATATAATCTGTTTGACTAATACTATAGACGCTGTTTTCATCCTTCGTAATTCTAATATTTAGTATCTAATATCTAATATCTAATAGCTAGTATCTCCAGAACCTATCAGCTTAAAATAATCGCACAACTTTTTATATGTGTCTGATACATGTTTTATACTAGCATTAGATATTATTATGTCGTCTACATATACATTTTGTCAAATAAATACCGGGAATTGTTCAATAAAACACAACACTGGTCGGTTGATATAATGAACTTTCGCATCTTTAGTTACTTTTATCTATCGTACCAGATACAAAAATTGTTGTTACCTTTCAACAGTTGTCCATTTGCTTATCGACCCGCGCGATTCATTTAGAAGTAGTGGATGATTACACTACAGATGATTTTCTAGTCACTTTTTGAAAGATTTTCAGCTCGTAGAGGAGTTCCTGCGATAATATTTAAAGATAACGAGACAAATTTTCAAGGTGCTAACAAGAAATTATCCTGGAGAATTCACGAGATCATAAATGACTACAATACAAAGTCGGTTTACTTCGGAGGAAATCACTTGGCGATTTATTTCTCCAGTTGCTCCTCACTTTAGAGGACTCTGCGAGTAAAAAAAGTGTTAAATTTCATTTACGTCGAATTTTGGAAACATTCCAACATTCGAAGAGTTTTCTATTCTTTTATGCAAGACTGAATGTATCTTAAATTCACGACCGTTGACTCTATTGCATGATGGCCCAGAAAACTTTGATGCTCTTATTCCCGGACACTTTCTCGTTGGCTTACATCTTAAAGCAGTGCCTAATACCAGCACGGATGATGTAAATCTGAACCATTTATCTCGGTGGTAAATGATTCATCATTTACAAGAAACGTTTTGGTGAATTTGGTCAACGGATTATTCACTACAACAACAAACTAAATGGAAAACCGCGTAAACAAATCTCAAGGTCGGAGATCTCGTTTAAGTGCATAGCGCAAATCTCCCTCCAACAAAATGAGAATTAGATCGTGTTTTACATTATAACACTGGTGCTGACGATCTTGTTCGATTCGTGAAGATTAAAATTGCGAAATCTACCTATAAACGCCCAATAACATAATTATGTAAGTTGTCAGTCAACTCTCACAATGTTTCGATCTATAACCGATAATTTTATTTAGTATAATCTAATGTCGTTCATAAGCTTATACTCATGATCTGTGAGCATTATTATACTCTCGTCATTAACATAATTGTCGTTCAACTAAAGTTTAATGAGGCGGATGGAATGTTGAAGATTCTTCTATTTAAAACTACGTATTTTGGAACTTTAAATTTTAGTTTATTCGAGTTATTAGTTCCTGGTAATTTCGAACTTTTTTGTGACAGAAAACAGATTTCTTACATTATTGTTTCTAGCGACACAGATCTCCAACTAAAGAAGGCCTCAAGCAGGAGAAGCGGGATTTCTCACCGATACATTTTCTTTCTAACAAATGTTAGAAGGTAAACAAAGGCAGCTAATTTTCTTATTTAGTAATAAAGATCATGATTGGTTCCAATATAAAATCGCGTGATAAATATATGTATTAGTAGTGTATTAATAATGTATTAGTAGTATATAGTATTAGTGAGAATAGGGAACCCCAAGAAATTCGTGGATTTGCGTTTCTCGAGAATTTATTCCGTCGTTTACTTCTGACTAAAGCAAAGATCATTATCCGTCGATATCTGAGTAACCGGCCGACCAGAGCGAGAAGCATCTTCGATATTCTTTTTATATGAACAAAATTTTGCAAACTAATTCTGGCATCTGTGTTCGCTCACAGTACACAGCATATATCTTTCTTTTTTTTGTATAGTATTCTTGCTTTTATGGAATAAAGAAGCATGCATCGAAAAAACAGGTTATTTCCTCTTATTTTTAAACTGATTTTAAGAGAAATATTATTTTTTATCAGAAAATAACTACTGTCAGTAAATATACTTTAAAATATCATTTATCAAAACATATATACATTTAGTATATAGCATTGAACTAGTTCCTAAAATTTGCACTTGAATATCACTTACTGAGAAATTTGTACAGACTTTTCGGATAACTCATTATTACGTTATACATATCAGTGAATCTATGTAAGATATTATAAAGCTCAAAAAAGTTATTATTATAAAGTAATTATAAGTTATTATTATAAAGTAATTATAAGTTATTATTATAAATTATTATAAGATTTATTATCTTCTTATATATACTTTACAACGTTTTTTTAATGTTTATATTATTTATTTCCACTTTAATTTGTGGTAAAGCAACACTTTTATTTCTGTTATTATGAGTTTTATTAAATGATTGTGTATTAATTTATTTTCACTAATAAATAATAACTCTTATTATTTAATACATATTATATGTGATTATTTACTTTAAAAACGATAACATATTTAGGACAGAAATAATACAATGCACTTACTTTAAAAAGCTATTTTAAAACATTTATGAAAAAGTTATGTTATTTTATAATTAATTAAATATATATTTATATATATTTTATTTTACTGTGATATACATGATAAGATATCACTGACTTTAATAAAATATTTAAAAACTTAAAACAAATAATTTGTTTTGTTCTTTTTTTATGGAAAACATTTAACAATTAACAATCAATCCTGAATATAAGAAAGATATCCACATTTACACGACTTTTCTTATAACTTAATAACTTTTGGTGTATAAATATTATATAAAAATAATATTATTTTTATATTTAATATAAAGGATGTACCTACAGGGTGCGGCGCCAAAATCCGGACAAAATTCAATTTGAAATTCTCGCCGTTCTATACCACTGGTAGATCTCGCGATTAGCGTTCAAATAGCTTGACGCATGTACTAAACCATCATAACCTCGAAACAGTCGCAATGTTGAAACCAAGTGCGGAGTATAACCGAAGAGCCGCGATTATCGAAAGTGTTCGCGCTGGGCGCTTGGCGACAAAAATCATTCGGTTCTTCGGGTACTCGAGATCGACTGTGTATGATGTCATCGCAAAGTACAATGAGTCGGAGAAGTCCAACGAAGGTTTTGCAATACTGGCGAGGAAAACCCACTCGAAGGAACTCGGCAGGACGCTCGACATCATTCAACTGGCTTAGGAGCTGATTTTTAAGGATCCAGAGTAGTCGATCCGAAAATTATCGTCGGTTGTTGGTGTGAGCGAGAAAACTATGCGTCGAATCGTCGAGGAGGACCTCCGCTACAAGTCTTACACAATTAAAGTGAAACAGATGCTTTCCGAAGCCGCCAGGACAAAGCGAGTTGAACGCTGCAACCTGCTTTTGTGTTCCTTAAGAAACAATGCTGCCGGCCGACTCAGATTTTTTTCTGATGAGAAAATTTTTACTGTGGATGCGAAAATCAATCGAAGGAATGACCGCTGGCTCGCCCACGACCCTGAAGATGTCCCCATTGTTGCAAGAACGAAATTTCCGACGAATGTTCACGTGCTAGGTATTGTATCCAGTGAGGGTGATGTCATGCCACCGAATTCCTTTAACAAAGGGGAAAATGTCACAAAAGAAGTTTATTTGCGTGTTCTGATAAATGAAGCCGTGGATAGAAACTGTGTCGTCTGGAAAGCCGTATGTTTTCCAGCAGGATGGTGCGCCCGCTCACACAAGTCATTTGGTGCAAAATTGGTTGTCGGACAACGTCGACATGTTTCGGTCGAAAGAATTCTGGCCTCCCAAGATTTGAATCCTTTGGACTTCTATGTATGGAGCGTAGTTGAAAGGGTCACGAACAAGTCCAGACACCCAAACGTCGCATCATTAAGAGCCGCTATTGAAGCGGCATTCACCGATATGGACTGTGACACATTAAAGCGCGCCTGCGCACGCTTCAGACCGAGAATGGAGACGGTCATTCAAGCAAGCGGGGGATATATTGAATAAATGTGTTCTTTATGGCCTTACAATGTGGTTAAAAAAATTTTGTAAACCTTTTCGTTTTTGCAATAAAAAATATGTTTGGAAAAAATGTATAATTTGTCCGGATTTTGGCGCCGCACCCTGTATATGGTAATATTCACAACATTAAAATATATTGTATGCATATATTTTATTTAATCTGTATATAAAAAGTATTACAAGACCTGATCTCCTCAATAATCTTCGCAATACTTCGATATATTATCGATATATATTCGATGTAAATTATCCAATTTGAGTGATTATTGCAGATATTATTACATAAAATTTCATTCAAATGTACTGATATGAATCATTTTTATACAAAACTAAATATTATATAAAAAACTAAGTGATTAAAATTAATTATTAATATATCTTACTGCGCAGAATGTAACCATTGACATGGAGAAAACCTTTCCTGCTGTGAGAAAGACTGGCCTTGTACTTCTTGTTAATAGAAGTACCAAGTCTTTTGTAATATTCCGGTCCATAGTATACCATTCATTAATATACGCTGCATGATGTATTTCGTTGCACTTGAAAATTAAAAAAAAATATGTTAATGTTGATTATGAAATGATTATTCTACTCCACTAGAAAATGAAAATTATGGTCGATAATATATTATTGTTAATATGGAAATATACAGGGTTGGCAAAAAGTCCGGAAACGGTCAAATATCTCGAAAAGGATCAACTGTAGCGAAAAATATGTAAGTAGCAGAGTTGTAGGGCTTAATAAAATGTACCTAATGATGGCTAAAAATTTGGCTTTGGGTGGAGGATGAAGGTCATACGAAGGTCAAATTGAATTTTTTAAATTGAAACCCCCACTTTTTATTACACATTCTTGTAGCTTATTTCAAGGGCTTTCCAAAAATCTATAATAAAGTATTCTTTTATTAGGCATATTTAGAGTTATGAGGCTTGAAAGGATTTTGGTCTTTAACTGTTTCTGTTTCGTAAAAACGTATCACTGTCTTCTGAACGGTGGATTTAGAAATAAAATTGCGATCAGGATATGCAGCATTGAATGTGTAGATCAGTTACTTCTTCGTATGATCTAATATGGTCTCCAAATTTTCGATAAAGAAACAGCATTATCTTTTCTTTATCGGTTAACATTTTTGAAAAAGAAATTTAAAATTGTAGTTAGAAAAAGAAAGAAAAAAGACAAAGAATAAGATGCGAGAAAGCACGATTCGTTTTTAAAATACAAAGATCGGAAGCGTTATCGTGAAGCGCGGGTATGCGCGAGTTTCGACTGAGTACGTGTGATATTACGTCGTGAATGAATAACCGCATTCGATGAGAGCGAATGAACAACTAAGCCGGTCATATCGTCTAGCTCGAAACACGAAAAACAAAGTTATTCTTGTTTTTCTCCTGTGTTTATGTTTTTTAGGCTCCCAGCCTAGTTGTTCATTCGCTTTTTTCGAACGCGGTTATTCATTCACGACGTAATATCACACGTACTCAGTCGAAACTCGCGCATATCCGCGCTTCACGATAACGCTTCTCGATCTTTATATTTAAAAAACGAGTCTTGTTCTCTCGCATCTTATTCTTTGTCTTTTCCTTTTCTTTTTCCAACTACAATTTTAAATTTCTTTTTTAAAAATGTTAACCGATAAAAAAAGATAATGTTGTTTCTTTATCGAAAATTTGGAGACCATATTAGATCATACGAAGAAGTAACTGATCTACACATTCAATGCTGCATATTCTGATTGCAATTTTATTTCTAAATCCACCGTTCAGAAGACAGTGATACGTTTTTACGAAACAGAAACAGTTAAAGACCAAAATCCTTTCAAGCCTTATAACTCTAAATATGCCTAATAAAAAAATACTTTATTATAGGTTTTTGAAAAGCCCTTGAAATAAGCTACAAGAATATGTAATAAAAAGTGGGGGTCCAATTTAAAAAATTCAATTTGACATTCGTATAACCTTCGTCCTCCATCCAAAGTCAAATTTTTAGTCATCATTAGGTACATTTTATTAAGCCCTATAACTTTGTTACTTACATATTTTTCGTTACAGTTGATCCTTTTCGAGATATTTGACCGTATCCGGACTGTTTGCCAACTCTGTATATACGTGTGCATGTATGCACAGTATTTTTTATTTTTGACAGAAGAACCTCTGGAAATCACGAGTTTTAGGAAAAGAATGTTTCAGATAAGATTTTGTAGAATTTTAAGAGAGAAAAAATAATATTATTTAAATTTAAACTTGGAGTAACGTTAAAAAGTACACACACACACTATCCGGGAAAAAAAAGTTCAGATAAAAGCTAAATATGGATTTTGTCAAGATCTGATCAGATCTTTCATATATAATCAAATATAACATTATATATGATGCAAATCTGATTATTATGCTTCTTGTATAGCATATATAAGAAGTCTCATAATCAGATTTAAATCATATTCCATACAGCACAGTAATGTTGATTCAATGTTGAAAAAATGATGAATTGCAACAATGTCAATATTGCAGTAACATTGAGAAACTCCCCCCTTCTCCATATTGGAGAGGGGGGAGGGCTATATCGCGGTCGTCATGGCTGTGGTTGGGGTGTACGCGCGACTCTCCTGGAGCTGTGCCCATTTCGAAGGATATTTGGACCAGTTGGGGGACCTCATTATGAGACGCCCCCATAAGCCGGTCCTGGTGGCTGGGGACCTCAACGCAAATTCGCTGTTGTGGGGGTCCTCGGTCACGTGTCCCAAGGGCACGGAAGACCTGGAGGGATGGATCGCGTCTCTCAACCTCTGTATTCTAAACAAGGGCCGAAGGAGCATCTTTGTCGGACCGCTGGGTCGTTCGGTGATAGATGTCACACTGGCATCTCTCCTCGCGGCCCGACTGGTAATGAGATGGAGAGTGGCGACTGAGGTTGAAAGCCTGTCGGGCCATCACTATATCGAGATTTGGATGGTCGCCACCCCGGAAAAGGTGCTCCTGAAGCGCGGCCAAGGGGGCACCCGATCACGGAGATGAGCCCTCGCGAAACTCGACCGCAACAAGCAGATGGCCGCCCTAAAGGAGGCCTGCTGGGCCGAGCCAAGACCCATTCCGGGGTTCCGATAGGCCATAGAGGAGGAAGTGACCGGGATTCAAGATATGATGGAGGACGCATGCGACGTCGCCATGTCCTGGACCAGGCCGCACCATGGCCGCCGATTCATGTTCTCGTGGACCGCGGAGATTGCTGAACTCAGGCGCTCTGCCGTCCATGCCAAAGGGGATGTGGACTGGTGGGGGTGGACGGATGTCCGCAGAAGAGTCGCCGAGAGGGTCTAACGCGAATCGCGGGAAGCCCTTAAGGCAGTCATAAATACAGCCAAGACCCGTGCCTGGGATGAACTCATCTTCTCGACAGCGATACGTGGGGACGCGTTGTGATGAAGTACTTGCGCACATAGGCGGTCCCGACAACGGAGTCCCTGGACCCCGGCTTCATCGACGAGATTGTGGGGATCTCTCCCGTGGGGGGTTAACAATGTCCCTTCCCTACGAGGGCCCCCCATCAGGGCATCGGGGTCACCAAGGTGGAGATGGCTAGAGCCGTCAAGAGGTTCGATCAAGTTTTAAGGGTTGGGTGCCGGGCCCGGACGGCATTCCGAGCACGGTTTGGGCCTTGGCTATGCAGAAGGTGGAGGGCCGCATGTGTCGGTTCTTCAGCTCCTGTCTGAAGATCGGGGTGTTCCCCAGCCCCTGGAAGAAGGCCAAACTGGTTCTCTTGAAGAAGGTGGGCAAGGGGAAGAGCAGTCCTTTCGCATTCAGGCCAATATGCCTGCTGGACGAGGCGGAAAGTTATTCGAGAGAATAATCCATTCTCGCCTCGTCCGGCATTTATCCCGGGATAGTCCCAAGCTCAACAACGAGCAGTACGGTTCCCGGGAAAGACGATTGACGGTAGACGCGGTTCTGCACATCCCGTCCCTCTCGGAGGCCGTCGTGAGGGGCGGGGGAGTTATGTTGGCGATATCGCCAACACCTTTAACTCCCACTCATGGGACCGAGTGGAGGAGAGGTGGACCTACTTTAGGCCCCCTCTCCCACTTGCTCTCCATTATTCGGGATTATTTCCGGGGTAGAACGCTAGAGTTTTGCAACAAGGTGACTCCAGTGCGGAAGGGCAGTCTACTGCGGCGTTCCGCAGGTGTCTGTTTTGGGCCCTCTGCTGTGGAACGCCGCGTACGACCAAGTTCTCCGCTTTGTTCTCCCCCCGGTTCTGCTACGCAGAAGACACGTTGGTGCTGGCCGAGGGCAGGGCCTGGCGGGACGCCCTGGCCGTCTGGCGGTGGACCAGGTGGTGTGTTTCCTTAAAAGGATTGGCCTCAAGGTGGCCCCTCAAAAAATCGAAATCATGTTTATGCAAGAGGGGGGCCGCCAAGAGCCTGGTTCTGATTGACAACGTCTCCATGAGGACGAGTATCTGGGACCCGTCTTGGGTAGCACATGGGGGTTCCAGAAACACATCGAGCTTCTGGCCCCCAAGTTGGGCAGGTTGGCGGGAGCCTTAGGCAATCTCCTGCCCAACATCAGCGGCCCAAAAAGGAAGGCAAAGCGGCTGTATGCTGGCGTTGTCCACTCCGTGGCCCTCTATGGGGCCCTGATCTGGTCAGGCAAGATGGCGAATAACCAGCGAATCCATTCGTTGGTCCACCGCGCACAACGGTTGATCACGGTTCGCCTGACTAGGGCTTATCGGACGACGTAGCATATGGCCGCCACGGCCCTAGCCGGTCTTCCCCTGTTGGAGCTCCTTGTGCCCATGCACGCCGAGAACCATCGGCGTGCCAGGGAGTTCCTCAGTGGAGGGGGGGGGGGGGGGAGAGCAT
>NW_022639763.1:36324-43316 GCF_010583005.1 Odontomachus brunneus | reverse complement strand
GAGGAGGGGGGGGGGGTGAGGAGAGCATCTGGTCAGGGCCATAGGTTTGGCAAAGAGGCAGACTCGTCAACGTCTCCTCCTCAGGTGGCAAATCTACCTGGAGGAGGCGATAGACTGCTCGGGATGTAGAGTCGCCGAAGCCATCGTCCCTGTCTACAGGAATTGGCCCGCGGAGAGTTGTCTTTCCGGACAACGCAGGTACTCACCGGACATGGTTGTTTCGGTGAGTACCTACACAGGTTTGGAAGGAAACATACTTCCCGCTGACACCTGTGGTGCCGAGGTGGACTCGGCGCAGCACACTCTGGAGCTTTGTCCTTCCTGGGTTGTCGAATGTCGAGTCGGGGTGGTGGGGCAGACCTCTCTTCTCCGGCCCTAATCAGGATCATGCTTGGAGGAGATGAGGTCCGCCGTCATCTCCTTGCAAGTGTTGCCTAATCTGACGATCAAGTGGTATTTAATAATTCCAATAACGCCAACGATGTTCTTACGATTTGTGCTTACATAATTTTGTCCTTATAGTGTTCATATTATATTATAACATACCTAGCAAATATGCGCGTTGATTCGCATATCTATTTTATTTAATATCTCTAAAGTTTATATGGTTATTTGCAAAATGACTTTGCCCAGTCCTTTCAGTTTAATGTTTTTATGCATTTTTTGTTATTGGTACGGCTCGCGTCAGACTCTGTATAACAAAGAATATTATGAAATGAAAGAATATTTTTCAATGTTTACGCAAAATTGCTTAAACGCATTTTAATTTTACATAAAGAAAAAATAAGATAAAAGGCACTGGCGAGGAAAACGTGAGGAAAACATGGGAAATTAAAAAACAATGAGAAAAACATGAAATCGTAAAAACCCCGGGACGTAATTTATTTACGTGTACTTTTACGTTTTCTTGTGCTACTTTTTCTTGTTATTTTAAGTCGCAAAATCTCGAGTCAAATATCTGGAGGTACTTAACATATGTGTAGGGTGTGAAAAAAGTTCCGACTGGGTAAAATACCTCGAGAAATATCATGGTATAGTTGTAGAAAAACATGTTTGAGACAAAACCTTATTTTTTATTACATATTCTTATATCCGTCCTTGAGATTATTTCAAAATACTGTAATTATTTACATTATGTCAGCTGTCTCGAAATTATCGAAGTTTTTATGATAAAGTATCTAGCCAACGAAAGCTAAATCCGTATTGCACATACGTATATGCAATTACGCGCGTACGCGTAAATCATTATAATAATAAAAATAATATAAAAATAATACATATCCTGTTTTTATTAATATGCATAAAAATATATTGAATAAATGTCGGCAATAAAAAATAAATGTTTCCAATTAAAATCCAATTAATAAAATTTAAAGTAACATTTATCTGACTTTGGCGAAGTAACCAAAGGTTAAACTGATAAACAGAGTAAGTACAGGGCGGTGTCGTATACGGTGGCGACGGTCCTAACAGGCTTCCTGGGAATACGGTGTACAGATGCATCAGGGGGCTTTGGGAAAAACGGTGGGCGGAATTCACCATCATACTTGATCAATGATGCGAACTGTCAAAACCAGAGTCCTGTCCAGTCTGCCAGAGTAGCTAGACAGGATCCCTATAGTTCATACTTCTGCAGGTCCTAGGATGTTTTTGAAAGTCCCGCGTAAGTCACCCGTGAGATTTTAGCCGGTAGGAGCCCGACATAACCCGTATTCCTCTCCCAGGGGATCGCGAGTATCTATGATCATTCTGTGATGGATTTCTTTACATAAAAAATAAATAAAGGGTGTATATGAATACTCTTAAGTCCTACAAAAAGAGGTGGGACGAAAAGGGTTTGTTTTGGTCCCCTTTTTTAAATTTTCTTATGATATATCCCAAATATTAGGTGTGCAACTTTGCTTCCGCCGTTTTCCTATAGATGGCTTTAGCGGTAAGTGGTGGTCGAAATAAATAGATCATAGACGTCATACAATAAACTTGGGTATCTGTCAACTAACCCCATAGAAACATTAGTCGATTTGTGTCTGCATCATAAAGTTATTCTCGATTGAAAATGTCAGTTTACGAGCCAAATTCTCGTGATTTGCGGGAGGTTTTAATTTTTTGCTTCAATATGAAGAAATCTGCGGCTGAGGCTCATCGAATACTCTCAAATACTTATGGTGAGGCCGCTATTAGTGAAAGAACGTGTCGTGAGTGGTTTCAATGCTTCAAGAACGGTGATTTTGACGTCGAAGACCGGCATGGCGGTGGAAAAGAGAAAGTTTTCGAAGATGCAGAATTGAAGGCATTACTTGATCAAAACTCGTGTCAAAATCAAGAAGAATTGACACGATCATTGGGAATGACTCAACAAGCCATTTCAAAACGCCTCAAAGCGATGGGAATGATTCAGAAGCAAGGAGATTAAATGCCATACGAATTGAAGCGAGAGATGTTGAACGACGTTTGTTTGCTTGTGAACAGCTGCTTGAAAGGCAAAGACGAAAAGGATTTTTGCATCGCATTGTGACTGGGGATGAAAAATGGGTTCATTACAATAACCCCAAGCGCAGAAAATCATGGGGAGTTCCCGGCCACGCTTTCACGTCGATGGCAAAACCGAATATTCACGGCTCCAAGGTCATGTTCTGTATTTGGTGGGACCAGCTCGGCGTAGTGTATTAAAACCGACTGAAACAATCACAGGCGATCGGTATCGAACGCAATTGATGCGTTTGAGCCGAGCATTGAAAGACAAACGGTCACAATACAACGAGAGACACGATAAAGTGATTTTGCAGCATGACAATGCTCGACCCCATGTTGCGAAAGTGGTCAAGAGATACTTGGAAATGTTGAAATGGGAAGTCCTACTCCACCCACCGTATTCTCAAAACGTTGCTCCCTCTGACTATCACTTGTTTCGCTCAATGGCATACGGACTAGCTGACCAGCACTTCCGCTCTTATGAAGAAGTAAAAAATTGGATCGATTAGTCGATCGCCTCAAAAGATGACCAGTTTTTTCGACGCGGGATTCCTACGCTGCCCGAAAGATGGGAGAAAGTAATGGCTAGCGATGGACAATACTTTGAATCATAAATATATAACCAGTTTTTTACAATAAAGCCTCGAATTTCGGAAAAAAAATGGCGGAAGCAAAGTTGTACACCTAATAATCTTTCTGATATTCTTAAAAAACGAGTTACACCTTAATATTTGTTTTATTGTAAAATTTACAGGTTATTATTTACAATCGACAATAACCGTAGAATATCCTAAATAAAAGATGAATTAATGTGTTAAATATTTTTTTAATGCACAACAATAATAAAATAAGATTAAAGCTTTTTTATTAAATTCTTGATCGTTTGTCTTTTTTATCAAATCAGTCAGCAGCAGCATCTTCTACGAATTCTTGATAATGCATTGAAAGTTTTTTGTTAATGTTAAGAGTACCTGTAATAGCCAAGAAATCATAATACCAGGACTACATGAGCACAGCATTCTACGTACTCTAACTTTACATTGACAATACTAAGATCCGACCCTGATGGAAAAATGTTGCTGAAAATATAATGAAATTTGTTGAAAACATAATAAAATGTGCTGAAATTTTGCTGAAAAATTTTATTAATTGACCCATCTTCATTATGATTTCAGCAATATTCATTGAAAATCAGCGAAATTTTAGTCAATTTCAGTAAGTTTCAATAAAATTCAGTAGAAAATCATTAAAATTTAAAATTAAAAAGATATTATTCAGCATGTTTATCATTGTTATGTTAGCACTATTCTATACGGATGTTGGAAGATTAAAAGTTAAAAAAATCTGGCCAACTGTCCCCGGGACATGTGCCCCATATTCTTGCAATCGATATTGGGGTCAAAATATATACCAAATTAAAGGTCTTGCTAAGCAGTAAACGAATACGTACTTCTTATGTTGGACTGATGAACCGTTCTCCAGATATCCGGTCCGGAAATTCTGGTGGTCCAACGTGGATTTTCAAACATAAGTTGCTTCAAATGACTGCCAAATTGTTAATTTAAGATCTACAAATGTGATTAATGGCTTAAAATGCTCACAGATTGATACTCTCAAACCCATTTTAACAGTTTTTAAATAGGAGCCAAAATGATCGTTTGAAACTTAAGAGACTTTCGTGATCGAGTTTATCGAAAATCAGAGCGTACTGACCGGAATCTCGACCTTTTGTACCATCTTCTCGTTAACGCGTTCTACCGAGGACGGGAGCCTATCGTGTGAAATCTCGGTAGCGAGTGACCGATCCCCGATCAAGGCGAGCCACTGCGTGCGTCTACGGAGCAGCAGTTACGGGGGCTGAAGCAATCACCAGCGTACGAGACTGCAGGCCCGGAGTGGAGGTGAGGAGGAGTCCAACCTTTTGTAAGACCTCCCATTTGTTTGCGTGTTAGTTAGTAGTGAAGTTATCGTACCGGGAACGTCGCATGAGGAGTGATCGCGCGATAACCATACGAGAGATCCGAACCGGGACGAGTAAGATCATTTAACGTATCGACGCGTGCGAGAGATTGGAAAACGCACTTGGAGTGCATGTACCGGCTTAATAAAGATCTCTGTCGAAAGTACGATTGCATCTTTCTTCGGCCTTCCGCCCGCAACGATAAAACCCATCCCTCCTCCGACTTAAATTAAAAGAGAGCTACCGGTCCCGCGAGATTCCCAATCTATCGTTGAACGATTCTCGCGTCTGATTTTGGTGGTGCAGAATCGGTGAGGAGGTGGGGCATTATCGCACCTGGCGCCCAACTTTGCGTTAGTGCTAACGAGGTGAGATTCAGGAATCGCGGAGGTTTGCCGACGCGGCGAACAGGGAACTGTCCGCCTAAGTAATAATAAAAGTCGTCGCAGTGTATTATTTCATGTCTAGAGTAAGTTATAAGAGGTAAGTTTAAAATAGTAAAAATATTCTTATCTCTGTAGTACGCGCTAATTGTAAGGAATTTCTCTATTTCTAACCAGTTTTCTTTCCTAGGTGTGAACGGGAAGTGTGTGCCTTTTGGTATATGAATTGATATTTCTTGTAGTTACTGTCTATTGGTGTTATCTTGGTTGGTAAGTTCCTTAACTTTATATTATCTAGATAATTGATTATGTCATCCTGATCGTGTATTAGATCGTCAAGTAAAGCGTTGAGTATAGTAAAATATTCGTCTATTTGTTGTGTTAGTGTGAGTCCGGTTTCGCCCGTATAGAGTTGCGTTATGTTATTCCATATTATTCTTTCATTAGTGTCCAATGTTTTTTTTAGGTTGTCTAGGATTGATTGTTGTATTAATAATTTTTAATTGATTCGTTACTGCGTGTTGCAGAGTTTCTTGCTTATTTTCTAATAGATTTAATTGTTCGTTTATCGTTTTCTCATCATTTGCGTCCATTATATCGAAAAGTGATTTTGCTAATGACCCTATTCCGACTATTACTCCTCGTTTTGCGTATGTCGGAGTTTTGTATATGCTATGTATTTGTTCTGTCATGTTGTATATGCGATCTAGATTTTTTGGTACTACTTTACGTGAGTTATCGCACATTTGTCATATGATGCTTGTCTTATTTTGTTGATTACAGATTCTTTCTGCTCTGTCAAGGTATCCTTGTATTTGGTTACGTCGAATGTCTATTGTGTGTATGTCCATTTTGATGACTGTTTTCCATGTTGAAACTACTTGGTGTACTTGTCCTTGTGTATCGTAATATATGCCAGGTATATATGTGAATTCGTTGATTTCGTATAGAGTCTCTGTTTGCAACCCATTTGTCTTGAGGTTGGCACTTTTTATCAGGCTGAATGCCCTATAAGTATATTAGGGTCAGGTGTTTAGATAAATATGATACCTTTTTCCTTTTCTTATCGCGTTCCGCGTGGGATAAAATTGCATCTTTCTTTTATTTTAAGCTTTTAATTTATTTGTGTGTGTGTTTGTAAGGAGTTACTTTTTTAGTTGCGTTCAGTTCCTCATTAGAATAAGACGTTTCTTCCTAACCACTTTGCTTAAATTAAAAAAAAAAAAATGTCTGCAATGTGTGACGAATGCACGGACAATTTTCCAGAAGTGCCATTATTTTATCTTGTGTTTATGCTTTCCGTAAAGTGTAGGAATGTACGTAAAGTGTTTGTTTTTAGAGAAAGTGTACCGTCTGCCTCTCCAAAGAGGATGTACAGTATACAACTCTCCAGGAAGGACTTATACCTGTTCCGGGGGAGCGCTTCTCCCCCATGGATTACGGTCGGGGTGATGTTTCCCGTACCGCACGTGTTCCTAAACCCGTGGGTCATGGACGACCTCTTCGCAGGACTCCCTGTGATCTTGCGCGGAGCGGATCTCACATCTAGGTGAGTTTCTATTTTTTAATTTTTTAGATACAGTTTTATGCGGTTCGCGTGCGTACAAAGTGTTCGTCGGCCGCGTTTTATTGTATAGTTTTATTGTATAGTTTTCGTTTCGTTCTTCAATTATTTCGTAGGATCCTATCCACATAGAATCTAATTTCTTTGATCTTCCTCGTCGTACCGTCTCGTTATGTAATAGAATTTGATCTCCTATGTTGAATACAGTTTTTCTCGTATTTTGATCATAATATTTTTTACTTCTTATTTTTTTCTTTTTTGACGTGCTCTCGTGCTATTTGTTTCGTCGCTCGGAGCCGTTGTTTTATCTCCTGCGCATAATCCTCAATGCTATACGTAGTTTTTGGCGCTACTATTAGGACCTTAACTTAGTTTCCGCCCAAAAAATACTGAGAAAAAGCATTTATTGTAAAAAATTTATTTAAATTATTTCAATGAAAATATTTTCCATCACTTTCTACAACTTTTTGCCATCTTTCTGGCAACTGGGCGATACCATCTCGATAAAACGATGTTTGTTTCGAAGCAATCCATTCGTCCACCCATTCTCGCACTTCTTCAACATTTCGGAAGCGTGTACCACTCAAGCCGTGCTGCATCGATCTGAACAAGT
>NW_022639763.1:17039-36314 GCF_010583005.1 Odontomachus brunneus | reverse complement strand
GATGAACTTCTGCTACACTTTTTTTCAAATCAAAATAGTGCAAAAGCACATGTCGAAAAAACACTTTATCGCGTTCCATTTTTCACAAAGCAAAAGAAATTGTTGTTTAGGAAAATAATTGTGTATGCTGACTGAATGTTATCGAGAAATGTCGAAATTAATCACAAACTACCTGTTTCGTTAGTAATGACTACTAGAACTGTTTGCATTGCTATCTAACATTTGCGGGCGGAAACTAAGTTAAGGTCCTAATAGTATGGATGATGATAAGGTTGCCTGGTGTCCGTACCAGTTCAAACGGAGTAAATTAGTTGTAGAGTGAGGAGTCGTAATGTACGTAAATATTGCGTAGGGGAGACCGGGGCAGGTTCGCAGCAGGAGTAAGTTCGCAAATCGTTTCGTTCACGTACTTATTGTGAAACAAACAGTTCGAGTGGAATCATAAAACATTTCGTTTAGTGTAAAGATACTTATCTCCAATTTTTATTACAATCGCGCAAATATTACAGGTAAAAGAAAGAAAAAACTAATTTGATGTCAATTAAATAAAGTTTTAGACGTCTCGAAATATTCTCTTTGCATTTTCTATCGTGAATGAATGAACTATGTAATATTAGTTATGAGTATGTAATATGAGTTATGTAATATTAGTTAAAATGAAGTTTGTTGAAGATATATGATACACTGTTTTGTATAATAACAGTGAACTTTATTCTTAAAATTATTAAAATCGCAGAAATGAGCAAATAGAGTAGGTTCGCTAATTTTTCTGTATGGTAGCACTGATGAACTGGTGCGCAATAGTATAGCTACGCGCAAAGAATAGGTTAGTAAACACATAGCTCACAATGCATAGTGATCATAGGATCATAGGACACAATGCAACGTGAACATATGATGATGCATACACATATAAAGTATGATATATAAAATTATTTTCTTTTGTTTTTAAGTATAAATAAAATTGTAAGCACAAAGGTATCGTATATGGTATTTCATTGTATAATTTATTGATTTAACATTCTTCAAAGTGTATAATTACATGTATTTTATGTAATGATGACCTACCCCGAGCTGCTAGCGTACCTGCTCCGGTACCGGGGCTGCTTACTGCGTGTTGATATTTTTATTATTACAGATGAAACTATACAGTTTATAGCATTGTTGATAAGATCAAAATGTAGAGGAAGGTTGTCTCTATTATTATTATATAGCCAATTGGAACAATTAACTATATCAAACTGTTGTATCATTGAAATTCGAAAAAATTAGCGAACCTGCCCCGGTCTCCCCTATGGGATCCATTCGTCCCAGTCTGTTTGATCACTATTTATGTTGAAAGTATTCTGTGAGTGTTCGGTGTGATCTTTCCAATGCTCCGTTACTCTGTGGATGGTACGCTGTAGTTTAAATTTTTTCTATCTTCAATAATTTGCATATCGATTTGAAAATTTTACTCAGAAATTTTACTCAGTTTATTCTTTGATCTGTTAGTACTTTTTCCGGTATTCCGTATTCTAATATTATTTTTTCTGTAAATACTTTCGCGACGGTGGTTACCTCTTGATTCGATATAGGGATAGCTTTACTATATTTGGTCCAAGCGTCCTGAAATATTAGAAGATACTTGTTTCCATTTTTTATTATGGTGAGAAGTCCTACTATGTCTAACGCGCATTTATCGAACGGCTTAGTAGGTGTGTCCGTAATAATTATCGGCGATTTTTTCTGAAGGCTTAACTTATTTTTTTGGCGTAGCTCGCATTTTCTTACGTATTGTATCACATCTCTTGTTATTCCTTTCCAGTTGTGTTTTAGGCGTATTCTGTTTAATGTATGTTGTACACCCTGATGTCCTCCTAATGGTGCGTTATGGTACTCATATACGAGTAGGATCTGTCTTTTTTCTTCTTCAGTATAGCTTTGCATATTACATCTGTCTGTATCCTCTTCGTCTTCTTCTTCTTCTTCTTTTTCCGTTTCGTTTGTCTCATCCGTTTCATGTGGAACATTTGCTTGTATTATTGATACCGGAGGGTATCTGCTTAACGCGTCAGCGTTTATGTTTGTCTTTATGAATTATTTCGTAATCATATTCTTCTAATTTTAGTCTCCATCTTATTAGTCTGGATCCGAGGTCTGTAACGTTGAACAGCCAAACTAGTGGTTTGTGATCCGTTACGATTTTAAATTTAGTTCCGTAGATGTAATGTCTAAAGTGTTTTACGGTCCAAACTATTGCTAATAACTCTTTCTCTTGTGTTGTAGTTTTGTTCCGCGCGTGATAATACGCGGTTCGCGTAGGCTATCGGGTTGTCTCTTCCAATTCGGCCTTGCGATAATATAACTCCAATTGCATTGTCGGATGCGTCAGTCGTGACCACGAATTCTTTTTCGAAATCCGGGTATGTTAATACCGGTGCGATGGTTAGCTTTTCTTTCAATTTATCAAATGCCATTTGTTGTTCCCTATTCCATTCGAATTTTTCGTCCTTTTTTGTTAGTTTGGTTTAGGGTCGTGAAATTTTTGAAAAGTTTTCAATGAATCTTCAGTAATATCCTGCAAATCGTATAAACGATTGAATGTCCTTAGTTTTTATGGGTCTCGGGAAGTTTGTTATAGCTTCTATCTTTTTCGGATCCGGTAGGATTCCATTTTCCGAAATTATATACCCTAGGTAGGTTACTTTCTTCCTAAGGAACCCACACTTATTTGGTTGGAATTTCAAGTTACATTGCCGTATTCGCTGTAATACACTAACAAGTTTTATGGTCTTCTAGGCTATTTCCATATATAACTATGTCATCCAGTATACCAAACATTTTAGCCCTTGTAATCCAATTAAAACAGTATTAATTAGTCGTTGGCTGGTGCATTTTTCAATCCAAAAGGTATTCTATTGAACTCGTAATTCCCCGTGGGTGTTGAAAAAGCAGTTTTACATTTATCTCTTTCCGCCATTTGTATTTGATGATATCCAGCCGCAAGGTCCAGGGTAAAAAAATATTTCGCGTTTCCTAGTTGATCTAGGATGTCGCTGATATTAGGTAGAGGGAAGGAATCCCCAATAGTTAGATCGTTTAATTTTCGGAAATCAACTACGATTCGTAACTTTGTTTTCCTTGATGCATCCGTTTTTTTAGGTACGGTTAATAATGGTGCATTCCATTGACTACTACTGGCTCGTATTATTTTGTTTTCGAGCATTTCTCGTATTCGTTTGTCTAGCTCTTTTTTATGTTGCTCTAGTAAGCGATAAGATCGCACGTTTACCGGCGCGGCGTCACTTTGCGTGATAATCTGATGCTTTACGATTGCAGTGTGAGTAAGGCTGTCTCCTTCGAGGAAGAATATGTAATTGTAATCTTCGCAAATTTCGCGTTTTATTTTTTCTTCTTCTTTATTTAGATGCTCTAGCCGTAATTGCTGATTCAGTACTTCTGTTCGTGCTAGCGGGGTTTCATTGTTTTCTCCTGTGGTTAATAGGTTTTTCTCCGTCATGTCGTATTCCGGAGTGTTTTCTAATATTACTATTATATTACTATTATTCTAATATTACTATAATATTATTCTAATGGTTATTTCAACAGTGTTGTCGATAGTATTAATTATTGTTGCAGGACACGTATAATTGACAAGTTCCACTAGGCAGTTCCCAATAAAAATTCCCTGCGAAATTTCTCCGGCTGGGATTACTCCCACTTAGTTTACATTCACCGCAGCGTGTATTATTACTTCGCTATACGCAGAGAGGTTGTATGTTTGATATGGTATTAACGGTAGACTTCGTCCGGAAATCGTCATTGTTTTTGTCTGATAGTCGAATTTAGCACGATGTTCGCGGAGGAAGTCTATTCCTAAGATCCCCTCATATTCGATTGGAAAATTATCTTGTACAACGAACAGTTCAAATTTTCGACGCTGTTTTCCTAAGCTGACAGTGGCGGTTATTTTTCCTATAGTATAAGCTTTATCTCCAGTGATACCTGTTAACGTCAATTTTTCTGCAGTCATAGGAGTATCATCGTCTAATGAGCGTATTTTTACGAGGCTGATGGCGGATCCCGAAAAATGCTATTTTCTTTTGTTTAGCCTCCTTTATTGGCAAAATTACTAGGTTAAATCCGACGCGGCAATGCCTGATCTGATTTACGCGGTAGTCGCACCCAAGTCGACTTTGTTCCTTTTTGTATCTTTCTTCTTGGTTGTTATTGCTTTTGGTGCTCCCGTTTCTTCGAGGCGTCAATATTTTATCGGTATCTAGCGCGGTGATAGCCACTGCGCGCGAGTGTTTACGGCGGTCGCTCGCGGTGTCCTGTGTCTCGGTAGTCTTCCCGTGTATGTACCAACAGTCATCGCGAGTGTGCCCGTTCTTTTTGCAGTGTGAGCAGTGCTTATTTGTGGAGTTTATTCGAGTCGGCGCTTCAGGTTTAGGTAGAACAAATCGATTGCTATATCGGCTGCTACGGCATTCGCGTCCCTGATGTCCCAATTTTTCGCATTTTTGGCATTGCATTATAGGAGCATATCGTTTAGGGTTTGCAAAAGAGCTTCGGTTATACCGGTTTGTTTCATAGGTCCGCGCGGGGACTTCGTAAGTTCCTCTGATCCTCTCCTCTTCTACTGCTCCTGCTATTGCCTCGGTTAAAGTCGCGGATGCGCGAGATCGAACTATTGTTTGCAACCTGTCATTTAGTCCTAATTGATAGTTGATAAGGACTAACGATTTCAAAAAGAAATGGATGCCGAGTTTCTGCGAGGAGGAATAGAGATCCCCTTCTGTACCAGCTTCGAATAGATTTGTGGTTAGTTTATCCACACAGTTTTCGAAGGTTCGTGCATCTTCTCCAGGCTTCTGACGCAAATTATTAAAATCCCGGAGTAGTCTAGTTGCCGATTTTTTCTTTATGAAACATGTTTCTAATACGTCTCTTAAGACAACAAAAGTAAGGATGTTTCGATTTATAACCTCAGTTAGAGCAATGCCTTTTAACTTAGTGCAGATTATTGCTCGAATTAACACGGATTCGTCAGCGGGATGGATCAGTTCAAAAACATATTTGCACGCCGTTAAAAATTCTATGTGTCATTCTGCGTGCCATTAAAAATAGAAATCTGATCTCGCGCTTCTCTGATGCGCCAGGATCGCTCCTCTTTAATCGGAGATAACTCGTCTGTGAAATGGTCATTGTGACCTCGTTCTCGTCTGTCTGGACGGAATCGTTCCACTTCTATGTTAGCGTTCCTCACGTTTAATGGGTCGTCTCTGTGAGTGTTAGTTAATCGAGCCGCATTCGCGTATATAGTATCTCGTAGTTCTTCTATGCGCACTAATAATTGTTCGTTAACAGTGTTATAGGAGTTAACGTCATGACAAGTTCCACTAGGTCCCGGTTGAGTTTCGTCTACGTCGCTCAACGGACCCGCCCGCAGTGGTGACCCGCGGAGGCAAGAGATTTCCTGATCTATTTTGTTTTCCGCCGCATGTAGGTTTTCGTCGCGTTGCCTGGTGGCCATTTCGTCAAGTGGAATACGCTACTATCGTAAGATATTAATGAAAAATCTTCTCTTTACGAGACGTCGCTAATAGTACTGCGCGAGAGTAAAAATGTGCGGCGTCTTGTACGTCGAGTGTCGTCTGCAATTTGTACGTCCGATAATATACTACGGTCTATCTCGCCGAAAGGGAATTCACGTTCGGCGGTTACGTACGCTGGAGATTCACGTTCGGTTTCGCCCGAATAATCTAATACACGGCGCACAAGCTCTAATGTTTCACGCGCGTCATCTAAAGCGCTAGCTTTAGCTAGATCTAACAACTGTTTCGTTAGGATTCGATAGGCGCTCGATAGTTAATCTTGCTGGTGCGCTATGTAGCCACGTTTGATTCAATATAGATCGGTCGGGAGTACCGCTTTCGCTCAATATGCACGTTTTTACATGTGCGCTCGTATAAATGTAGTCGCTTGTGTTACAATGGTTTCTCGACTTACAGTAACGTTGTCACGGCTCTTTTGTAGTTCTTCATGTTTTGGTTGAATCGGCAAGTCGTTGTTCGTCACTAGGTCAATGGTATTGGACAGGTCGCGGTCGCCGCTGGTGCATTCGCCGTAGGCTCCGGTATCGTTGACAACGAGTATCGTAGGCCGTAGCTCCGACGGTCGTGTTAATTACGCTGCAACGTCGTCTTTCACCGACTACCGCTGTCCTCTGCTGTCTCCGTTTCGCCTTGTGGTCCCAGAGTGTTGTCTCGGAGGGCTCTCAGTAACTTTTTGAGCTCTCTCCCTTTTTTTTCAAGTAGACTTGTAATCTAATGTATTTACGGAGTAGTTGCTTTCTCTCGTCGTATGATTTCTCGCCTTTCCTTGAGATAACCGGTAGCGATTATCAGTAGACGTATCTCCGACGCCCAATAACTGACTCCGACGGTTTCTCGTTCGAACTTTTCTTTCTTCGTCACTTACACCACCTTTTTCTAACTCGTGATGCACTTTTGTTCACAGGTAGCACCCAGGTCCTGACGGACACCAATCCCACCGCTGCCACCAAATTTGTCGTGCCCCTTGTTGCTGGGACGCGAAAGAGAGTTCGAGGTCGACGTTGCGGGCGCGACAGGGTGTGTGACGGTGGAAAATGATTCGTGAGGAAAGAATGTAGCCACTATTTTGTATAAAAAAGGCTTTATTATAACCCGCACTGATGTGTTTTATTATAACTTCCGAAGTCTTACAGTAATGCGCGACATGCGTGACGGGTACGTACGTCGCGGGCGAGAGACCGGGGTAGTAATTCTGTCGCGGGCGGTCTTCTCTTTTATAATATTGCCTAGTCTTATCGGAGAGGGTACTTTGGCAACAAGAAAGTTGCTAAATTTGATGATAGCCCGGTGCATTCCGGTTTAAAGTCCGAGGCGCGAAATGTACAAGGTGGTACTTAGCGCAACACTTGCACATCCACTTCGTTGTAGCGCGGTCGAAACGGTTCTTCATGAAGCATTTCGGCAGCGCTAATAATACTCACAATTATAACAATTTTTATTACAATAAATATGGGTACTTTTACTAAAATGATTATGTGGCACTTCTTTAAATTTGTAATTATTTTTTTAAAGACACTCATACATCTAATTAAAAAGACTATTTTTATAAATAATATAAAATCTCATTTCTTTTAATCTATATGCAAATATTACATACTAAAATTAACGATTATTCTAGATACAATATTGCTCTAAATGCAATATTAGATGCAAATTAACAATTGTATGAATTTATATTGAAACATAATAAAGAAATCATATTTCCATATATTTCAGTAATTTTCATCGATATTTCAATAAGAAAGTTTTCATATTCTAATACATAGAAAAATAAAAATATTAAATTTTAATTAGCATCATCAATTATCAATGAAATTTAGCATGATTTTGTTATTTACTCAAAACTTTTTCAAGAAGTATTTTATTGATCAATAAATAAGGAACAGAAAGTAATTTACAATTTATTATGAATTATTATTGTTTCATCAAGGTGCAGCGCAATTCAGCAAAATGTTGAAATTTATTGAGAAATGTTTTCACGAATTTTTTTCATCAATATTTTTTAGCAAAGTTTCAATATAATTGACTCAGTTTTCATTGAAATTCTGTAGATTTTATAATATTAAATATTTCAAAATGTTTTCATTACTTTTCATTAATATTTATTTAAAATTCATTATTTCATCACACTTTTCATAACAATTTATAATGATAATCATGATTTATTATTAAATATTTTCAGCAACTTCTCAATAACTTTCATTTCTCTTTTCGATGATTTCATTGTATTTTCAACGATTTCATTGTATTTTCAACAAATTTTTCCCACTAGGGGAATCCAGCTCGATTGTGTTGGATCTATAAAATATATATTTTTGATAACGTATCACGATTTTTAATTGAAACTCTTATTACGTCAGAATATTCCCTGTGAACAAATAACTTTTAAAGGCATTGGTCTTCTATATGTTTGACTGTATAAGACACACAGCCTGTTTGAGTTAATAAACATTCATGGTTAGTCCTTCTAATTCATTTATTGTTAATTGTGGAAAGTCTGTCAAAGTATTATCTGTTATTTCTCACCAAATAACCTTTTTTCTCGACTAGTTTTTTTTAATCACTCTGTTTCGCCCATCGCTTTCCGTACGGCGTTAGCTACCGTACAAAACAACAAGGACTTCGCTAATATTTAATTTTCAGTATGAGCGTAATGTAGTACCATAGTCATTTTTATTTATGTTAGAGATTACACACTTCTACATAACATATATAAAAGTCTTTTAGTATTCGATTGTTTTATGTAAAATAACAAAATAAAAGTGAAAGAAACTGCTATTTTCGAGGATTTCATGAGAAGACCCTAACAGCATAAATATCCAAAGGACGTGTAAAGTATGTCCCGAGGATGGAGATGTTTCTACGTTCTCTGGACATCCCTAGGACACCTTGGGAAGTCAACTTCCGCAAATATTCTCTTGTAATCAGAATTAAACTAAAAAATGTTTATTATATTCGTAAACCTTACATATTACAGACTTAAAAAAAAAGTTAATCACTATTACTTATTTTAAATAGTGTCCGTGGGGGCCTTTTCGCCACTCCTCTTTTTTTCTACAATTATATTTTTTTAGGTATTTCGCCGAGCCAGAACTTTTTGCACACCCTATATATATGATGAGTACTTCCAGATATGTTGAGTACTTTCAGATAGTCGACTCAAGATATTGCGATTCAAAATGATAAGAACAAAAAAACGCAAGAAAACATAAGAATAAGCATAATAAAATTATGTCCGAGAGTTTTTACGATTTCATAATCATTTTCGAATTCTATTAGTCAAAATACATAAGAATATATAACATTTTCTCGTTTAAATAACGGTTTCCAAACCTCCAATTTTGCATAATTTTCTTTGCAATATGAAGTTTTGTTTAAAGGAATTTTGTTTAAATTTTGTTATAAAACCGCCAATTTTTGCTCAAAGAATGACTCTTTTAAAACTTATGATATATTTTGACACTCGTTGAACATTTTTGATAGGTAAAATTGCCTAAGCTATTCAGAAATTTCTTAAATTATCTAATATTCTTAATATGTGTTTTCTGATATGCGGAGTAATGGGTTCTGCTGAGATCACTTATTAATATACCTATGTCTATCCTTACACGTTTCTAAGTGAAAGCATGTAATGCATTATTAATAAATGTGATTAATAAATGTGAAAGCATGTAATGCATTATTAATAAATGTAATCTTCGAATTTCGGAAATTAATAATTATAATCCTTTTAACAAAAATATCAGGCATTATATAAAAATAGACAAAATATGACGGTTTTTGGAACATTTTTCTTTGAAGGGATGTTTTTGCTTCTTCCTATCTCTAAAAATAAGTCCCTTGTTACGATTTATTACCTTGTTACGATTTATTACCTTGTTACGATTTATTCTGTCCTTAATTGTTAAGGATCGGATCACGTCAACCGACTCGAGACTCCGCGCATTTGGCAATCAAATTAATTCGCATGAATCTTATGCCCGTCCCTGAGCGCGTATCGCGAGAACGCGCGACACGCGCAGAATCTACTCCCACTAGGAGAATAGCACACTGATAAAAGCCGATTCCGTGTCGGTTTTCTTTCTTCGAACTTTTATGCGACTATAATCAAACAGACGTTATTATTCTGTAAGCGAAGTTCCTTTGTCTTTTTCGACATCACATGGTGCGACGATATATTGGTATCTTTTGTGCATCTTTCATGACCGATATTGAGGGCGGAGTGTCATCCGACTCAGATTCGTCTAACAGTTACGGGCGTTCTCAAACATTGAGTTCATTTTACTGACCACGCTAACTGGAACAGCTGTTTTCCGGTCAATTCTCCGTTCGGATAGTCGAAGCTTTCGCACTGTTAGTGCTAAGATCAACACTTGTAAATTTTCAACATATGGATAAAGTCTTGTTCCGGGAAGTAAATCGACATAATTAAAATTGTTCAACTGAGATACGAGTCATCTGATTTTCTTTTTCACAGAACTAACTATATCCATCTAGCGGATCTCTTTTCTGTGTTCATGCTTTCCTTTGTTTTTATCATAATCCAGTTTCTATCGTAACAATCCAAGTTATCTTCGCGTTCTACTAGAACGGTCCCGGCGTATCAATTTGCTATCGACACAATCTAGTTCAAGCGCAAACATTATTTTACTATTAGACGAGTAATTATCAATTGTTCTTATATTAGACGAATAGTGCCTAATAAATTCCGGGTAGTTGATTTTATTCCGGCAAGATATCTCGCATAATCAAAATCCCGAACGCCAGTACTACATGAGAATGACATCCTACGATATAATTACCAAATTTACATATAAAATCATATAATATGTGTATGATATTAATATAATATATAGCTATAATGAGTTAAAAAAATAACGTTATAGATGCTAGGGCTGAAAGATATGAGGAATGGTAGTAATAAAAAGCTCATTTTTATTAATAAATAAAAGAAAGCAATCCCTAGTAGCATAAAATGTTGGCGCAATATTGGGAAATTATATAAATCTAATATTAAATATTGATTTTCCAGTTTCAATGTTAAATATGAATTGATTTCTCAGCATTAGTCCAATATTGTAAAATAGATATCGCCTCTTATTTAACCAATATTGATCAGCAATATTGGTTCAACAATATTGGACAATATTGGGTAAATGTTAAGCAATAATATTTACTTAATTTTGTCACGTTGGACATTAATTGGATCCTAATGTGAAACTAATCCCAGTAAACATTAGATATTCCTGGGAAAGAGCCCGGCCAAAATGTTCTCCAAAATGGGGCGGTTGAATTTGGAGTCGAATGGGAGAAGAAGTTGTGGATCTGGACGAGCCGAAAAAGTGAAAAATCTTCAATAAAAAAATTAATTTTCAAATACTTAGTGTTTGAAGCGCCCCATTCGGCCATTTTAGCTGGCAAATAAAAAATGTTTATAAATTGTTTGAGGGAATTTACTAAGCTTTATTTGAAGCCATTAATTACATTTTTAGGACTTGAAATGACCATTTGGCAGTCATCTGTAGCAATTAAAGTTTAAAAATCCATAATTAGCCACCTGGACTTCAGGACCGGATATCTCGAGAACGGTGTGTCAGTGCAACGTAAAAAGCACCATTTCAGCTCGTCCAGATCTACAACTTCTTCTTCCATTCGACCCCAAATTCAACCGCCCCATTTTGGGGAACATGCACCGCTGATACTTGGCCGGGCCCTTTATAAAATATATCTAAAATCCATTATTACTGGGAGTACAAATAAGTCTCCGCCGTTTTTTTATCAAAAATTGGGCATTTATTGTGAAAGAACGATACTTTATGTTTTATTCAAAGTATTGTCCATCGCTAGCCACTACTTTTTCCCATCTTTCTGGTAGCATACGGATACCGCGTCGGAAGAACGCTTCATCTTTTGAGGCTATCCACGAATCAACTCAATTATTGGTATCTTCATATGTGTGAAGTGCTGCTCAGACAGGCCGTGCGTCATCGATCGAAACAAGTGATAGTCAGAGAGAGCAATGTCTGGTAAATACGGCGGGTGGGGTAAAACTTCCCAATTGAGTGTTTCCAAGTAGGTTTTAACCGGCGCCGCAACATGTGGACGAACATTATCATGCAGGAGAATAATTTTGTCGTGTCTGGAGTAGTAGTGGGCGCGTTCTTCCTTGAGTGCTCGGCTCAATCTCATCAATTGTGTTCGGTAGAGAGCCCCAGTAATGGTTTCGTTCGGTTTGAGCAACTCATAATACACGATATCAAGCTGATCCCACCAAATACACAACATGAGTTTTTTCCATGAATATTCGGCTTGGCTGTCGATGTTAAAGCATGGCCACGTGGTCCCCATAATTTCCTCTTCTTTGGGTTATCGTAGTGGATCCATTTTTCATCACCAGTGACTATACGATGCAAAAAACCCTTTCGTTTATGCCTGGTAAGCAGCATTTCACATGTGCAAAATTGGCGTTCAACGTTTCTCGGCTTCAGTTCATATGGAACCCAATTTCCTTGCTTTTGAATCATTTCCAACGATTTTAAACGATGTGAAATTGCTTGTTGAGTCACTCCTAATGTAAGTGCAAGTTTTTCTTGGGTTTGGCACGAATCTTCTTCCAATAATGCTTCCAATTCCGCGTCTTCGTACACTTTCGGCCTTCCGCTATGTTCGTTGTCTTCGACGTCAAACTCACCGTTCTTAAACTTTTGAAATCACTCACGACAATTTCTCTCACTTAAAGCAACCTCACAATATGCTTCTACAAGCAATCGATGTGCCTTAGCTGCAGATTTCTTCAAATTAAAGAAGTAAATCAAAAGTTCCCGCAAATAACGCTTATTCGGCTCAAAACTCGACATTTTCGCAGGAAAAACTTATGTGATGCTAATACAAAATCGCTAATATTTCAAGGTTATGGTGTTGCCAGATGTCCAACCTTACGATATGACGTTTTACATCTGATAATTTCAACCATAACTTACTGGTGGGGCCAAACGGCGGAGACTTATTTGTACTCCCAATAACATTCCAAGAATATCCCAAATATTCCGGAATATTCATAGAATTTACAAGGAATATTCAAATAAACGCGAAAAGTTCTACGTTTTACAAATATTGGCAAATTGGTTGAAATAAAGAATTAGTGAGCGTTTGCTGACTTTACTTGAAATGTTAAATCACACTTAAAAATTCTCACTAACACTGAAATTCGAACTTGGACTTGAAGTACCTTTGGATTATGAGCCTATTGCTTTAGACACTACAACACTACTTCGATTAATATAAATCTCTTATATTTTGTTTATATATATTCCAATTAATGCAGCAATATAATTTTTTTATAATATGATTTAATTTTAATAAAAATTATATTTTTCGTACTTTTATTGTTAATTTGAATCATAACTAGTGAGGTGAGGTCTACGAAACACCGCACATTCCATTTCAGTCTTAAAATGTATGTAGTAAAATTTTGTTACTGATTTTATTAAATAGAAAGTCATAAGAGAATATAAAATAACGTGTAAATGTTGAAATATAATATTGGTAACAGATTACCATTTATTTAGAGATCAATATTAATATTGTATTAAGAAATATTGGCCAATGTACTTCTAATGTAAACGCAATATTGTGTACTTATTGACGTGTTATATTGGCAATAGATTAACATTTATTTTGAAATTAATATTAATTTTATATTGGGAAATATTGGCCAACGTATTTTCAACGTAAATTCAATATTATATAAACATTTGACGTACAATATTATATATTTGTAATTATTCCATACCTAATGTTGATTTAACATTGAGGAATTTGGTCAATGTAAATGCAATACCATCTTATTATTGACACGTAATATTAGCAATAAATTAGCATTTAATATGTAATTATATTGGCCATTGCATTGCCAACATAAACACAATATTGTGCAATTGTTGAAACATAACATTGATCGTACGTTGGCCTTCATTCTATATATTGTGACGTGGCGATTTTGAAAGATCGCCCGTTACAGTAATTAGTGAGGAAGCAAGAATGCGCTTCCAGACTGAAGTGTAGCTGTCGCATCCTAGCCGTAAGGTGAGGGAAAGGTGAACCCGACAGAGCAATTTTTGTGTGTAATAAAAGTCGTCGCGCGTACGACGCACGATTGGGCGGTCGAACGAACGTAGAGAAGAAGGAAGATCCACGCCGATGAAGGGATTATGCTGCCGCTGCGGAAGGAGGGAGTACGAGCGAAGAGTCGTTGGAGGCCGGGCCTTCAGGCGTTGGTACAGGTGAATCATTCCCTTGATTCCGGTATAGTGTGGGAGACAGATAGGGCGGCCCATATGGCTAAATTGTTTCAGAGTCAGACCGGATAGGATGCCGGGAAACTGTCAGAAGACATCGCCATCCGCTGCCGAGGCGAGTCGAGGCGAGGCGAGTCAACCAGGAGTTGCCGCGAGGAAGCCGCGAGGAAGCCGCGAGGAAGGAGTCGATCGACACCGCGGACGAGGGAAAGACAGCCGCGGCTGCAGCGCAACGTCGGCCTGTGAATCCTCCGTGACCCGGTGCGTCCTTTAAGCTGAACGAGGACGCCGCAAGGCTCAAGAGGCGACGAGAAACCAAGGCTGCCGACGGAGCGATACCTCAAGGACAAACCCACGAGTTGGCACGATATTGACAAGACAACAGAGAGGCTCCAGCAAAACATTAGAGATCAAAACAGAAAAACGGCTCTGAAGCAATAAGCCAATCAGAAGCCGTAAGCTGTCGGTACCGAGGATTCAAGGTGGAAATAAAATCCGGCCTCAACGATCATCGAGAACTCTTTTGCGATTCGATCTACATGACGGCAGAGTGTAAAGGATGTGACGCCTGCAAAGCCTGCCAACAGACGACTGCGAAGGACCATCGTAAGGCCGCCCACGTGTCTAGTTTTGTGTGACCCAGGAAAATTGCCGCAGCCAGTAGCCCGACAGCACCCGGTTCGCGACATTTTTGGTGAGTCCATTCCATATGGGGCGAACTGTTTGGAGTTTAAGTTCGGGGCGTAAATCGGAAGCCATATCGAGAGGCTGAGGTCCGGTAGTCCACTCGGGAGGATACGGATTCGCGTTTCTTTCGCGAGCGCAGAGAGCTCCATTCGTTATTAGAAAATTTCCAGCTACCGAGCGTCCGATACCGCTCATATAAGTGCTCACATCGCCGAGTGCCGACGTGGATGCCGTGACCCCGAGGGTCACGAATATATATTTTGCTCCTGATTAGAATTGTTGCGATCCGACACGGAGATTTAAAGTAGTGGCGTTAACGAATTAAATAGTCTATACCGCGATCCAAGACGTCGAGTACTGCGCGCTGCCGAATTCTATTGTCGCGAAAGCAAGTAACTACCGCTTTTATAAAAAGCGAGCGAAAGAGAAATAAACTGTGCTAGTGATATCCAGCTCAAGTTACAGTCTTTAAAGGACCCCACCCATCTTTACCTCGGGAGCGGTGCACTTGGACACGGTGCATTTGGACACAGCCAATCACAGCACCGTGTGATTAGAGACATTTGTAGGGTTCCTTGGAACAGCGACTTGTGATTGGACTGTGTCCAATTGCCCCGTGTCCAACTGATATACACCCCTTTACCTCACCTCCGACGTATCGCGAACCAGCCCCTCTGCTACCGAGTGAGGCTAAGCTGCTGGTTTCATGAGGGCCGCTTCGGGCGGAGGACGAGTTGCGCTCGTCGGTGAGACCACCTTAGTGCATTCGTGACTTAGTTGGTACAGACCGCCGTATCTGGCGCTTTTCGGATTCGTGAGCTGTCGCGTTTCGCCAATCCGCCGAACGGCCGATTATTTCGTAAATCATGTACGGCACCCGAACCGACTGCACGGATTGGAAAAGTACACGTTACAATGTAATATTTATATTATATTTGGAAGTATTGACCAATGCATTTTCAATGTAAATGCAATCTTGTGTACAGGTCTGTAAATATGAAACCGGAATTTGCCCATAGATGACCCTAGCTGTTAATGTAGTTACCGTCAAACCGCGTCATTGGCGCCATTTCCTTGTTGACATCTCTGACAAATATTTACAACTTACAATAATACAAGTTCCATACAACAGCATAGTTTGTAATAGCGTTGAACATGTCGAATTTTGTGCTTGGAAACTACGATTTGCGGACAGTATTGATTTTCTGTTACCATTTGAAGAAAACTGCTGCAGAATCGCATCGAATGCTTGTCGAAGCTTACGGTAAGCATGCTCTTGGTAAATCACAATGCTTTGAGTGGTCTAAAAAATTTAAAAGTGACGATTTTGACGTGAGAAACGAAGAACGTGAAAAACCACCGAAAAAGTTTTGAAGACAGCGAATTGCAAGCATTGTTGGATGAGGATGACATTCAAACGCAATAACAACTCGCGGATCAATTAAATGTGACACGAGAAGCCGTCTTCATACATTTGAAAGCCATAGGAAAGATCCAGAAGATGGGAAAATGGGTTCCACATGAACTGAATGAAAGACAGTAGGAAAACCGAAAAAACATTTGCGAAATGCTGCTCGCCAGGTACAAAAGAAAGTCATTTTTCCATCGACTTGTGACTGGCGATGAAAAGTGGATATATTTTGAGAATCTTAAGCGTAAAAAATCATGGGTAACTCTAGGCAAATCGACATCGACTGCAAGGCCAAGTCGCTATGGACGGAAGACAATGCTCTGTGTTTGGTGGGATCAGAAGGATGTGATCTATTATGAGCTGCTAAAACCTGGCCAAACCATTAATACTGAACGCTACCGACAACAAATGATCGATTTGAATCAAGCTTTGCGTGAAAAACGACCAGAATATAAAAAAAGGCAACACAAAGTAATTTTGCTTCATGATAATGCACCATCACACACAGCAAAACTGGTCAAGGGAACGATTGAGGCGTTTAGTTGGGAAATGCTTTCGCATGCGGTTTACTCACCAGACTTGGCTCCGTCCAATTACTATTTATTTGTATCGATGGGACACGTTGCTAAGCAGCGCTTCACTTCTTATGAAAATGAACGAAAATGGCTCGATGACTGGTTTGTCTCAAAAGAGTAACAGTTTTTTTGGCGTGGCATCCACAAATTGTCAGACAGGTAGGAAAAATGTATAGCTGGCGATGGGCAATACTTCGAATAAAATATTTTTTATTATTTTCATACAATAAACGTGTATTTTCTATACAAAAATTCCGGTTTCATATTTACATACTTGGTATTTATTGATGTGTAATATTGGCAATAGATTAATATTTGTTCTAAGATCAATATTAATTTTATATTGGGAAATATTGATCAACGTATTTCCAGTGAAAATCCAATATTAAATAAATATTTAATGTACAATATTAATAATATATTTCTAATTATTCCATGTCCAATATTGGCTAAATATTGATCAATGTATTTTGAAGATGTTGACCAATGTTTAGCCAAGGTAAAGCCAATGAATTTTGCTACTAGAATGAGAATAAGTGGAGACAAAAGAAAAAAAATGAAGAGACGTAAGGGGAACATAAAGTCGAGACAGAAATGATTAATGGGTAGGTTATGCAGTGAGTTTTCAAAAAAAGGAGTAAAAAATAAGCTAGATTTATTTGTTTATAATGAAGAGCATGCATCGAAATGATGAAAAGTATGGTAAAATAGAGCAGAATAGAAGCATGCTAACGTTTCACAATCTAAGTTCCACTAGTTAGAAGATAGATGCAAAGGGATAGTAAATGAATGACGAAAGAATTAGATTTAGAAGGATGGAAGAAAGAGAGAGAGAGATGAAATTTTCCACGTTCATCAATAACTATAGTTATGTGGGATTGAGTCGGCGATAATCCGTCCTAGGACGGATTATAGTGTAAGTTTCGGTAACGTGGGAAGGATCCTTGAACACATAAACGGTGGAATATGTTGAATATATTTCATGGAATATCGTGAATAAGTTTTCCTTTCATCGAAAGTCATGGTTATACGGGAGTTAAGCTAGAATGCATCAGACTTGATTATGATATACAAGGGTGGAAAAAGCCTAAACGTGTAAGCGTAATATCAACCCTTTACTATCCAAATTAATTTCTCATATTTAAAAAAATTTCCATTATATAGAATGTTTAAAACTTAAATATTCAACATATATAAGGTGAACTTTTACTTTTCTAATTTTCTTATTTTCCCAAAATAGGTTTTTTTTATTAAAATAATGACTTGTGCAATGATTTGACTACTGCAACTAAGTAAAACTTATCTAGCAATTTGTATATCAGATAAGTACTATGTGTCAGAAATTATTCCACTGAATAATTCCGCCTGTACTACATACACATTACGTGCTCTTACTCTAATGCACCCTTACGGAAATGAACTATTACAGGAACTATTAGTGGAACTAGTTAATTATTCAGTTGTAGTTTTTTCGCACTATTGAGAAGAACTATTGGGAGAACTATTCAGATAACTATTAGATGGATTATGAAGGAAACTATTGAAGGAAGGATTATTTGAACTATTGAAAGTCAATATCCAGACACAGCACAAAGTATTTATAAAATAATTATAAAATATTTATAAGATTTATTTGAATATTTTACAAATATTTACCAAAATGTTCCATAAATATTTTTATAATCTTAGATTCAATAGATCATAAATATTTATGAAACATTTTGGTAAATATTTGTAAAATATTCAAATAAATCTTATAAATATTTCATAAATATTTTATAAATATGTTGTGCTGTGACTGAGTATTGACTTTCAATAGTTCAAAAAATCCTTCCTTCGATAGTTTCCTTCATAATCCATCTAATAGTT
Organism: Odontomachus brunneus; assembly: GCF_010583005.1. Lineage (NCBI taxonomy): Eukaryota > Metazoa > Arthropoda > Insecta > Hymenoptera > Formicidae > Odontomachus > Odontomachus brunneus. Next base: position 17,875 of record NW_022639763.1, on the reverse strand, counting down.
ATCTGAATAGTTCTCCCAATAGTTCTTCTGGGACTTGAACCTGAGACCTCTACTTCTTGAATCGTTCATCTTACCTACTGCGCTACTGTTACTTTAATTGAAATATTTTATATTGTAAATCCATATACGAAAACAAATTATTTAACTAACAGTGAGATTTGAAACGGCACAGAAGGAGCAAGCACGTATGTCTTAGTACTATTAAATACTAATATTACTTTTTAATATTAATATAATTGTAGGAGGATAAAATTGCCCTGTATGTTAAACGCACGTATAGAAATTTTTTCTTCGATTATTGTACGCGGAGAATCAACCTTCCATACTTAGACCGATCCTTGAGTCCCAATTTTTATATATATATTTTTTTATTAAAATCCCAAACCCCATTAAATTGATGACTCAAATAGATTCATTATATATGTTGCGAAAAAACTGCCTCCGCCAGGACTCGAACCTGGAACCTCCCCACTTTCCGGGCGGGACGCCTTTCCATTCGGCCACCGAGGTTTCAACAGTAATCTCGTAACACAATGTTTATAAATTCTCTAAGATATAAGTTGAAAGAGAAAGAACGAAAGAGTCGATCTCGTAAGAGATGTTATTATTAGGTGGTAAACTTCGTTCCTGGGGCTCACAGTTAGATGACGTTAGTTGTAGACGTAATTTATTTGTTGACGTAATTTATTTTGACATCTGAAACTGGCTGCATTTTAGAGGTTAGACATTTGTCAATAAAATTCAGTGCGAAGAGATTCATTTAAGCGAGCAGTGCTATTTTTTCTTTTGATTAAATATGGAACGTGATAAGTTGTTTTTTCGACATGTGCTACTTC
>NW_022639763.1:13992-15628 GCF_010583005.1 Odontomachus brunneus | reverse complement strand
ATGGGGTCGAGCATTGTCATGCTGCAAAATCACTTTATCGTGTCTCTCGTTGTATTGCGGCCGTTTGTCTTTCAATGCTCGGCTCAAACGCATCAATTGCGTTCGATACCGATTGCCTGTGATTGTTTCAGTCGGTTTTAACAGCTCATAATACATTACGCCGAGCTGGTCTCACCAAATACAAAACATGATCATGGAACCGTGAATATTCGGTTTGATCGTCGACGTGGAAGCATGACCGGGAACTCCCCATGATTTTCTGCGCTTGGGGTTATCGTAATGAACCTATTTTTCGTCCCCAGTCACAATGCGATGCAGATCCCTTCCGTCTTTGCCTTTCAAGCAGCTGTTCACAAGCAAACAAACGCCGTTCAACATCTCTCGGCTTCAATTCGTACGGCACCCAATTTCCTTGCTTCTGAATCATTCCCATGGCTTTGAGGCGTTTTGAAATGGCTTGTTGAGTCAGTCCCAATGATCGTACCAATTCTTCTTGATTTTGACACGAGTCTTGATCAAGTAATGCCTCCAATTCTGCATCTTCGAAAACCTTTTTTCTTCCCATTATGCCGGTCTTTGACGTCAAAATCACCGTTTTTGAAGCGTTGAAACCATTCACGACACGTTCTTTCACTAATAGTGGTCTCACCATAAGTATTTGAGAACATTCGATGAACCTCAGCCGCAGATTTCTTCATATTGAAGCAGAAAATTAAAATCTCCCGCAAATGACGAGAATTTGGCTCGTAAACTGACATTTTCAATGGAGAATAACTTTATGATGCAGACACAAATCGACTAATGTTTCTGGGGTTATATTGGCAGATGTTTATTGTTTATTGTATGACGTCTATGATCTATTTATTTCGACCACCATTTACCGCTAAAGCCATTTATAGGAAAACGGCGGAAGCAAAGTTGTACACCTAATATTTTTAAAGTAAGTAAAATACAAATAAATATACACTTTATAAATTTAAATAAATTGTTTTCTGGTTATAAAAGAAACTTTAAGTTGAAACACGAAAAAGGTACTTTTAATATTAGAAAATAATTTATTTAGATTTATAAAATGATTTATTTATATTTCACTACTTTTAAATTTACTTGTATTTCATTTACTTTTAAAACAAGCAAATGTTTATTTAAACATAGTTTTTATATTTAAAAAAACTAGTTTTCTCCTTGTAAGGAAATCATTTGCTTATTCTTATATATAGATATTTTTAAAAAATCAAAGAAATTATTTTTTTATTTAGAGATTCATAATTTTACAGTTCATCTTATAAATAAAAAAAATATTACTTTATATTTATTATTAGGTTTATAACTTAAAACCCGCCCTCTAGCGATAAATAGCTGTAGCTCTGACAATCGTCAACTGTAATGGCTGAACAAGGCATCATTTATAGTTTTGACTTTTGTCAATAATACTCAGTATATAAAAGTTTGTGTTGGTGACAACGACATAGCTATTTACTGCGAAGAAAATGTCTGAATTTCAACCAAATAAGCATTATTTGCGCAAAGCTTTGCTGTTTTAATTTGAAGAAAACTGCTGCTGAATCTCATCGAATACTTGTTGAAGCTTATAGGGAACTTGCTCTATCGGAAACAACTTGCAAGGAATGATTTC
>NW_022639763.1:12830-13982 GCF_010583005.1 Odontomachus brunneus | reverse complement strand
GGAAACTATTGAAGGAAGGATTATTTGAACTATTGAAAGTCAATATCCAGACACAGCACAAAGTATTTATAAAATAATTATAAAATATTTATAAGATTTATTTGAATATTTTACAAATATTTACCAAAATGTTCCATAAATATTTTTATAATCTTAGATTCAATAGATCATAAATATTTATGAAACATTTTGGTAAATATTTGTAAAATATTCAAATAAATCTTATAAATATTTCATAAATATTTTATAAATATGTTGTGCTGTGACTGAGTATTGACTTTCAATAGTTCAAAAAATCCTTCCTTCGATAGTTTCCTTCATAATCCATCTAATAGTTATCTGAATAGTTCTCCCAATAGTTCTTCTGGGACTTGAACCTGAGACCTCTACTTCTTGAATCGTTCATCTTACCTACTGCGCTACTGTTACTTTAATTGAAATATTTTATATTGTAAATCCATATACGAAAACAAATTATTTAACTAACAGTGAGATTTGAAACGGCACAGAAGGAGCAAGCACGTATGTCTTAGTACTATTAAATACTAATATTACTTTTTAATATTAATATAATTGTAGGAGGATAAAATTGCCCTGTATGTTAAACGCACGTATAGAAATTTTTTCTTCGATTATTGTACGCGGAGAATCAACCTTCCATACTTAGACCGATCCTTGAGTCCCAATTTTTATATATATATTTTTTTATTAAAATCCCAAACCCCATTAAATTGATGACTCAAATAGATTCATTATATATGTTGCGAAAAAACTGCCTCCGCCAGGACTCGAACCTGGAACCTCCCCACTTTCCGGGCGGGACGCCTTTCCATTCGGCCACCGAGGTTTCAACAGTAATCTCGTAACACAATGTTTATAAATTCTCTAAGATATAAGTTGAAAGAGAAAGAACGAAAGAGTCGATCTCGTAAGAGATGTTATTATTAGGTGGTAAACTTCGTTCCTGGGGCTCACAGTTAGATGACGTTAGTTGTAGACGTAATTTATTTGTTGACGTAATTTATTTTGACATCTGAAACTGGCTGCATTTTAGAGGTTAGACATTTGTCAATAAAATTCAGTGCGAAGAGATTCATTTAAGCGAGCAGTGCTATTTTTTCTTTTGATTAAATATGGAACGTGATAAGTTGT
>NW_022639763.1:11434-12820 GCF_010583005.1 Odontomachus brunneus | reverse complement strand
ACGGCTTGGTGGATACACACTTCAGAAATTACGAGGATGTGCGAAAATGGATCGACGAATGGATTGCATCAAAAGACCAATCGTTCTATCGTCGCGGAATCTACGCGTTGCCCGAAAGATGGGAAAAATGTATAGCTAGCGAGGGAAAATACTTCGATTAATGTATTTTTTGCTTTTGATGTCGAAATAAGTGAGTTTTTTTAAACAAAAAAACCGCAGGAACTAAGTTTACCACCTAATACGAGAGAGAGATAGCATATTCTTCTTGCCAATGCTTAAGATAAACCGAAATAATAGAAAGTTCCTCGAATAGATTAACTAACAGTGAGATTTGAAACGGCACATAAGGAGCAAGCACGGATGTCTTAGTGCTATTAAATACTAATATTACTTTTTAATATTAATATGATTGTAGGAGGATAAAATTGTCCAGTATGTTAAACGCACGTATCGAAATTTTTCCTTTCTGGCGGAGGCAGTTTTTTCGCAACATATATAATGAATCTATTTGAGTCATCGGTTTAATGGGGTTTGGGATTTTAATAAAAAAAATATATATATAAAAATTGGGACTCAAGGATCGGTCTAAGTATGGAAGGTTGATTCTCAGCGTACGATAATCGAAGAACAAATTTCGATACGTGCGTTTAACATACTGAACAATTTTATCATCCCACAATCATATTAATATTAAAAAGTAATATTAGTATTTAATAGCACTAAACATCCATGCTTGCTCCTTATGTGCCGTTTCAAATCTCACTGTTAGTTAATCTATTCGAGGAGCTTTCTATTATTTTGGTTTACAAATTATTTATTTAAAAGAAGAGAATAGATCTTTTTAAATATAAAAAGTTCATGTTTAAAAAGTACATAAAAATTATATTTAAAAAAATATTTACTTATTAGGTGTACAACTTTGCTTCCGCCGTTTTTTTCCGAAATTACTCAGACCGAGGCTTTATTGTAAAAAACTTATACATTTATGACTCATAGTATTGTCCATCGCTGGCCAGTACTTTCTCCCATCTCTCGGGCAGCATACGAATCCCGCGTCGAAAAAACTGGTCATCTTTTGAGGCGATCGACTAATCGATCCAATTTTTTACTTTTTCATAAGACCGGAAGTGCTGGTCAGCCAGGCCGTGTGCTATTGATCGAAACAAGTGATAATCAGAAGGAGCAACGTCTAGAGAATACGGCGGGTGGGGTAGAACTTCCCATTTCAATATGAGGTCGAGCATTGTCATGCTGCAAAATCACTTTATTGTGTCTCTCGTTGTATTGCGGCCGTTTGTCTTTCAATGCTCGGCTTAAACGCATCAATTGCGTTCGATACCGATTGCCTGTGATTGTTTCAGTCGGTTTTAACAGCTCATAATACAT
>NW_022639763.1:8197-11424 GCF_010583005.1 Odontomachus brunneus | reverse complement strand
GGCTCAAACGCATCAATTGCGTTCGATACCGATTGCCTGTGATTGTTTCAGTCGGTTTTAACAGCTCATAATACATTACGCCGAGCTGGTCTCACCAAATACAAAACATGATCATGGAACCGTGAATATTCGGTTTGATCGTCGACGTGGAAGCATGACCGGGAACTCCCCATGATTTTCTGCGCTTGGGGTTATCGTAATGAACCTATTTTTCGTCCCCAGTCACAATGCGATGCAGATCCCTTCCGTCTTTGCCTTTCAAGCAGCTGTTCACAAGCAAACAAACGCCGTTCAACATCTCTCGGCTTCAATTCGTACGGCACCCAATTTCCTTGCTTCTGAATCATTCCCATGGCTTTGAGGCGTTTTGAAATGGCTTGTTGAGTCAGTCCCAATGATCGTACCAATTCTTCTTGATTTTGACACGAGTCTTGATCAAGTAATGCCTCCAATTCTGCATCTTCGAAAACCTTTTTTCTTCCCATTATGCCGGTCTTTGACGTCAAAATCACCGTTTTTGAAGCGTTGAAACCATTCACGACACGTTCTTTCACTAATAGTGGTCTCACCATAAGTATTTGAGAACATTCGATGAACCTCAGCCGCAGATTTCTTCATATTGAAGCAGAAAATTAAAATCTCCCGCAAATGACGAGAATTTGGCTCGTAAACTGACATTTTCAATGGAGAATAACTTTATGATGCAGACACAAATCGACTAATGTTTCTGGGGTTATATTGGCAGATGTTTATTGTTTATTGTATGACGTCTATGATCTATTTATTTCGACCACCATTTACCGCTAAAGCCATTTATAGGAAAACGGCGGAAGCAAAGTTGTACACCTAATATTTTTAAAGTAAGTAAAATACAAATAAATATACACTTTATAAATTTAAATAAATTGTTTTCTGGTTATAAAAGAAACTTTAAGTTGAAACACGAAAAAGGTACTTTTAATATTAGAAAATAATTTATTTAGATTTATAAAATGATTTATTTATATTTCACTACTTTTAAATTTACTTGTATTTCATTTACTTTTAAAACAAGCAAATGTTTATTTAAACATAGTTTTTATATTTAAAAAAACTAGTTTTCTCCTTGTAAGGAAATCATTTGCTTATTCTTATATATAGATATTTTTAAAAAATCAAAGAAATTATTTTTTTATTTAGAGATTCATAATTTTACAGTTCATCTTATAAATAAAAAAAATATTACTTTATATTTATTATTAGGTTTATAACTTAAAACCCGCCCTCTAGCGATAAATAGCTGTAGCTCTGACAATCGTCAACTGTAATGGCTGAACAAGGCATCATTTATAGTTTTGACTTTTGTCAATAATACTCAGTATATAAAAGTTTGTGTTGGTGACAACGACATAGCTATTTACTGCGAAGAAAATGTCTGAATTTCAACCAAATAAGCATTATTTGCGCAAAGCTTTGCTGTTTTAATTTGAAGAAAACTGCTGCTGAATCTCATCGAATACTTGTTGAAGCTTATAGGGAACTTGCTCTATCGGAAACAACTTGCAAGGAATGATTTCGACGATTCCAACTTGGTGATTTTGACACGAATGATAAAGAACGTCCAGGTCAGCAAAAAAAAATTCAAAGATATAGAACTGCAAGCATTGGTTAATGAAGATCCATGTCAAACACAAAATCAACTTGCAGAAACATTGAATGTTACTCAAGCAGCCATTTCCAAGCGTTTAAAAGCCATGGGAAAGATATACAAGGAGGGAAGATGGGTGTCATATGAATTGAAAGAGACATTGAAAGGCGAGAACCTTCTCCGAAATGCTGTTTGCCAGGCAAAAAAGAAAGGAGTTTTTGCATCGAAATATGACTGACGATGAAAAGTGGATCTATCTCGATAACCTTAAACGCCGAAAAACTATTTGCGACCCAGACCAACCATCGACATGGACGCTAAAACGCAATATTCATGGGAAGAAGGCCATGCTCTATATTTGGTGAGAACAGAAGGTGTGATATATTATGAGATATTGAAACCTGGTCAAACAGTCACAGGGGATCTCTACCAACAACAAATAACCCGAGCATTGCGCGAAAACCGACCATATTCTGGTTGGTTTTCGACAACATAAAGTGATCTTGCTTCATGACAATGCTCGACCTCACGTCACTAAAGCTGCCAAGGGAACATTGGAAGTACTTCGCTGGGAAGTGCTATCCACCAGACGGCTTATTCACTAGACTGTGCCCCTTCCGACTACCACTTGTTTCGGTCGATGGCACAGGCACTTCCAGAGGGACACTTCAACACTTATGAAAGCGTCGAAAAATGGGTCTCTAACCAGATAGCCTTTAAAGATGAGTCATTCTTTCGCCGTGAGATCCACTTATTACCATAATGATATGAAAAAGTCATATAACGATGGCCAATATTTTGATTGAGGTATTTTTTTCATTTGTTTTTTAAATAAAAGCTTAATTTTTGCAAAAAAAGGTGGGTTACAAGTTATAGACTTAATACATGTCTTCTAAAATCTAACAAATGTTAGATTTGGTTCCCGGATTTGAACCGCGTGGATTCATCTTTGTTTGATTCCAGCGTTTCGTGAACATTTCAGTTCGTTTCATCAGTGAAAAACGACCCTTTGCCGAGTTACTCCTGAGAGGTTTTCCTTATACAGGGTGTCCAAAAAGTCTGGAAACACCTGAATAATTTCCCAGGTAAATTATTTTTGAAAAATGTTAAGGTCACTCTTGTAGTAACTTTTGACGAGGAATTCAATGGTAACCTTGGATTTGACCTTGACGATGACCTTGAAGGTTATTTCAAAGTCAGCTCAATTTTTTTTAATGGAAACTCCCTTTTTTGACGTCGGTAATCGAAAGAGCGGGAAATTTTACGTCCAAAAACATTATAAGGCCATAAATCGTGGTTGATCTTGAAGGTCATTCAAAGGTTATTTAATTTTGAGGACTGGATATCTTCGAAGAACGCAGTTGATGAAAATAGCTTACTTTAGTTATTTTGTTTAATTGCAATTAGTGGTGACCTCAAACTCGACCTTATTGGTGTCCTTCAAGGTTATTTCAAGGTCAAATTTTTTTTTCTAAAAACCTCATTTGTCGTTGGCAATTGAAAGAGCGGAAGTTTTCATACTTTTACTTTTAACGTTACCTAGAAACAACGGCGGGGACGTAGTAATTTCTGTTCCCTTTGGGATGCTTTTAAAATATTG
>NW_022639763.1:7466-8187 GCF_010583005.1 Odontomachus brunneus | reverse complement strand
TTCCATTTAAAAAAATTGAGCTGACCTTGAAATAACCTTCAAGGTCATCGTCAAGGTCAAATCCAAGGTCACCATTGAATTCCTCGTCAAAAGTTACTACAAGAGTGACCTTAACATTTTTCAAAAATAATTTACCTGGGAAATTATTCAGGTGTTTCCAAACTTTTTGGACACCCTGTATAGTAATTGGTATAGTTGGAGAGGGAGGAGGAGAAAAGAAAGAAAATAAGGAACAGAAAAGAGGAGAGGGAGTAGCAGGAGAAATGGTGGTAGGAAATTTGTTGTCCCTCATGTTTTGAAAATCGGGTGGACGGATTGCCAGATTGGACTGATTTTTTGTTCATTATGCCTGTTGAGATTGTTGGGGTGCTTTTGAATTTCCAAGGATTCCCTGTATTTCCTAGGGAAGTAGTTGTTTGTTTTGTTGGTTTTAGTCAGTATTGTTATTTTGTTGAACAGGATTTTGTGTTCGCTTTCTAGATTGTGTTCCGCTAGTGCTGACTGCGTTACATTTTTCAGTTTGACTGCGCTTTGATGTTCCTTTATACATGCTCACCATGCTCCCGGTTTCTCCTATATAGACTTTACCACAAGAGTAGGGAACACTATATACTCCAAGAGTGTCTAGTGGAGGTCTTCTGTCTTTTGGGTTGTTCAGATTTTCAAAACATGACAGACAACAAATTTCCTACCACCATCCCTCCTGCTACCCCCCCCCCCC
>NW_022639763.1:4773-7421 GCF_010583005.1 Odontomachus brunneus | reverse complement strand
CCCCCCCCCTCCTTTCTGTCTCCTCTTCCCTCTCTCCCTGTACTAACTACTATATATGGAAGAAGCAACTCATCGGGTCGCTCCTCCCTGATGAAGCAAACTGAAATGTTCGCAAAACATCTGAATCAAACAAAGATGAATCCACGCGACTCAGCACACAAACCAAATCTAATATACATGGACACCGCGAAAGTCTAAAAAAATCAAATCTAACAAATATATTTTTAAATTAAGAAATTATATTTAACAAAATATGTCTTTAATTTAAAAAAATTTTTTAGTGTACATTATTTAAGTTTTAATTTTCTTATTTCATCATTAATTTAATAGTTATAAATCATTACATTAATTTTTTTCATATATAATATTTGTAAATAAAAATATTTACAAAATATTACTACAAATATTTATTTCTTGTTTACTATAAATATTGTATAAAATATTTAGTTTATATTTTAATAATATTTTGAATAAATATTTTGATACTTTTTTCCTTTATGCACTTAAAATATTTATAAAATATTTATATAATACTTTTAAAAAATAATTCGACATAAATATTTATAAATCTTTATCATAATTATTGTGTGCTGCCTGGGATGGTACCTTTAATCAATTCTATAGAGACTGATTAAAATATATACAGGGTGACCAGTCACTACCGCATTATCTCTTAAGAGCGGATTCCTGAGGTAATTTAAATAAAAAAATCCTAATACAAAAATGGCGATGTTATAATACTTTTTAAATTATAAACGATTAAAGTTAACCAATTATACTAACTAAAATACGCGTGCTCAAGTACGGTACAACACACAATGGTACACAATGGTGCACGCACATGTCGTTCCTTTTCCAAATATTGATACGGAAGTTCTATACATACAATAATATATGTAATAATAATCTGCCTTTTCTATTATTTAAATAAACAAATCGCAAATAATAACAATTTCGTCAAAATGTTATGAATAAAATGTCACACAATATATTTATGAGAATTAGTAAGCTGTCACACATCTAACGTTTTTTTGAAAGATTTACAACTAATTTCATATTTTATGCAAATTCTCACTTATGTGCATACACCTGTACCATTGTGTTATAACGTACCTGAGCGCGCGTACTTTAACCAATATAATTGGTCAACTTTAACTTTATAATTTGAAAAGTATTAGATCCTCAACAATTTTGCATTAGGATTTTTTCTTCAAATTATCTCAGGAATCCGTCCTTAAGAGATCATGCGATAGTGGCGGGACACCCTGTATATTTAATTAAAATTTTTTTTAATTTCTAAAATTTCTGTAAGTGATTGAATTATGAAGAAAAATATATAATATGTCAGCCAATTATCTAGTATTCTTACTTTGCATGCTTATAACAAATGCTAATTACAAAATGCTAATTACAAAATTACTACATAGTGATAACTACTTTACGAACAGTTTGACTACAGGAGTGATTATTGCAAATACTTCAACTATAATGATCGATTACGGATCAACTACAGGAGAGATTATTGCAAATATTTCGACTATAATGATCGATAACTGATTGACTATAGGAGAGATTATTGGAAATACTTTGACTACTGATATGGAATTAGTCTCTCGGCTTAAAACTATTGGGCGCTGTTTTCAATAGTCATTATTGTGAATAATTTAATTACTGAAAGCCAGTAATCATTCATATAACTATTAAAAGTAATGTGTTGTAGTGATTATTACAAATAATCTGATTAATGAAATTAATAATCACTCAGTCAAAAACAATTAGGAAGTGGTTATTGCGAACAATTCGATTATTGGATGCTAAATAATCACTATTACAGAGTGAATAATCACTATTGAAATCCAATAGTAATTATTGGCTTTCCAATAATTCATATCCGTAAAGGAAATCTGAGAATTTCGTTCTTTTGAGTCTGCGCACAGCCTAATCCTTATAACCAATCTCCCAGTCAGAAATGACTTTTCCATAGAAGGAGGAGGGCGTACTAGGTGGCGGCGGGACGCCGTGCATTCGAGATCTGCGTATCTTTTCCAGAGAGAGAAAAATATCGAGAGCATAGTTTTGCTAGGCCGGGACTCAAACCCGGGTCTTTCTCTTGCCGGGTGACTCGATTTCGAATCGACATCGAAATCGTCAAATCAACGTCGATTCGACGTCGATCGATGAGTCATTTCTGAGTAGGCTCCGGATCAGTGTATTGCAATTATCTTGGAGTCTTTGGTCATGCCTCACTACCCTTTGCTTTATTACATTCATTACTGTATGTTCAAGTCCCTGTGAATATTATCATTATGGATATACCAAGGAGCATTAACGATTTCACGTAACACATTATTTTGGAATTTTTGTATAATTTTAATATTGGATTTCTTGGTTCAGTCCCAGAGCTGCAGCCCATATGTCCAGATTTAGCACTTGTTTATAGAGTAACAGTTTGTTATGTATATTCAGAATGTTGCCCCTGTTACGTCCTGTGCAGACATGAGTCACGCACTCCATCTTTGCCTCCTCTGTCGGGAAACAACAAACAATTCCGAATCGTAAGACCGTTTTTTTTTGTCTATCCCCAATAAAAATTCCGACTAAAATTCCGAAATAACCCTGGGAAATACAGCACTAGAACTCCTTAATCT
>NW_022639763.1:4667-4763 GCF_010583005.1 Odontomachus brunneus | reverse complement strand
GAGGCTCTGAATCCCACACCACTTCGCCGACCACTCGACAAACAATTACCTCATCCCTTACAAACTTCTACTCCATTTATACCACGTGAGCAACAG
>NW_022639763.1:3127-4657 GCF_010583005.1 Odontomachus brunneus | reverse complement strand
TGGTTCCCTCACCACCTTAAAAACCCTCCAATAACCTTCTCTTTTGAAATATATGATTTTCGCCACCCACAACTCCAGCCAAGAAGATTTCCTTAACACTGTCTACTTACTTACTACTGGATACAACAGTCCCCCATACCATTTTCTCTGACGAATCCAACAACCTAGGAACCCCCAAATTTCCACATCTTCCCTACCAAACCATTTCCAGTTGATATCGTATATAACCGCGACTCCGCGCACCGCGGGTCACTTCACTTACTCTTATACTTCACTTCACTTCACTTCTCTTCTCTTACTCTTGTACTTCTACTACCACTGAGGAAAAATCCAAGTACCCTAAGAGTTCAGCTACTCAACTCTCTGTGCTTATTGCTGTATTCATCGTGCGATCGTCCGCAACCCTCACACACGAACACCAGGTTCTATTCAGACGAGGATCGAAAGGGGCCCAACTGAGAAATCCAGCAACAGTTACTCTCTCCTCCAAATCGCACATCAACAGTAAGTTATAGTTTTGTTACTCGTTTTCTTCCCCTCAATATCAAAACTTTAACTCCGGGTAGCTCGCGTACAGTATTTGTCCCGGATTACGCACAGGTTGCTTCCTAGACTCCTGGATCAGCAAAATCTACCACCCTTCCCACCTCACTTGGCGGTTTTCCTTTTTTTTTTCCTCCTCAAAATCTGCCTCCTCGTCCAGCACCTCCACCTATTCCTCCATCTTCCCTCACGACCTACTTTTCACCCTCTTTACCTCCCAATGATCCTGAGCATTAACGCTCAGCCTCACCCAGAAGTCCACACACACACACAAACACACACACACACGCGCGTACTTCGTCTCCGTGCTAGTAGTTAATAAAAATTGTAACAACCCCGCGAGGAAAATAAATGTGATCGTCAAGAATTATCTAACTTCTAATTCAAATTATATCACAATTTCTTTTCGAATCCTTCCCTTTTCCCCCTTCATTTCTCTTATCCGCTCTCGGTCCGTCCGCGATAAAGAGATTCAGTTCTCTGATCGAAAAAGGACCACTCGTCGTACGTCGGTACACGCGTAAAGCGATCCTTCTGGTCGCTGACTCGTAACTCGACCTGCTAGTACGATCGAGGCTTTACGTCGTGTTGCGTTCTCTACCAGAACGTAACATCCAGACGTAACATAAATTTTTGGGGGCTCGTCCGGGATGAATAGAGCGATATTTGAAATAAGGGGATGAATACGCGATCTAATTCCGACAAAACCGAAGTGGAAAAAATTTATCGCGAGGCTCTGAATCCCACACCACTTCGCCGACCACTCGACAAACAATTACCTCATCCCTTACAAACTTCTACTCCATTTATACCACGTGAGCAACAGCCCACGACACCGACTGAAATACATATTGAACCTATACCCGAAGTTCCGACTCCAATTATACGAAAAATTTTAAGCGATAGCCCACTATCCCTCGCCTCCTTTGGATTAATTGCTCCACCCTTAGTAACGGATAATCCTCCTAGTCCCATTGAGGAAGAAGA
>NW_022639763.1:1422-2081 GCF_010583005.1 Odontomachus brunneus | reverse complement strand
AAAATTATAATATTAATGTTTGTATAATATTAGCGTTACCGTGTTTGTTAATGTTTTCCAGATAGCACAATAAATTCTTTAAGTATCAATCTGAGCAGATTTCCATGAAAATAGTACGTACAAATAATATCATGTGTTATATGGGTACCTTATGTTTCCTTCAAACTCTATAATTTCTATTTAAAAAGTGTTTCTAAAAAACTTACGAATTCTCCTTTTGTTTATATTTTTTCTTTTTCTTTTTCCTTTATTTTCAGTACCTATACAGTACATATCATTTGTATGTATTATTTTCATAGCAATCTGTATTCAGATTGACGTCAGAAAAGAGAAAACTTTAGGAACACTTAAATAATTCATCGTGCTATCTGCGAAACATTTACAAACACAGTAAAGCTACATCACATATATATATATATACTATATATATATAGATGTAACATTATTTTTATTTTTATTATTTTTAATTGTTTGTTATTATTAAATAGCGCGCGCCTGTATTGTTTTATTAAATAAAATAGGCTGCATATAGACGTCGAAATAATAAATAAGACAAATAGAAAATAAATGATAATAAGGGAGTGGGAGAGAGAAAGACAAAGACAGAGACACATTGAGAGGGAAGGCAGGGAGAGAGATAGGAAGGGAGAAAGAGAGAG
>NW_022639763.1:873-1160 GCF_010583005.1 Odontomachus brunneus | reverse complement strand
ATATATATATATATATATATATATATATATATATATATATATATATATATATATATATATATATATATATATATATATAGATGTAACATTATTTTTATTTTTATTTATTATTTTTAATTGTTTTTTATTATTAAATAGCGCGCGCCTGTATTGTTTTATTAAATAAAATAGGCTGCATATAGACGTCGAAATAATAAATAAGACAAATAGAAAATAAATGATAATAAGAGAGTAGGAGAGAGAAAGACAAAGACAGAGACACATTGAGAGGGAAGGCAGGGAGAGAG
>NW_022639763.1:0-221 GCF_010583005.1 Odontomachus brunneus | reverse complement strand
GGGAGAGAGAAAGTAAATATCTCTGTTTCCGACTAAAATAAAAATATATAACAAGGTAAAACGTGAATACTTTATGTCGTTTTTACTTTTTATAGCTAAATTAAGTAATGAGGAGATAAAACTAGAAGAAAAAGAAAAGGAGAAAAAAAATAAAGAAAGAAAGAAGAGAATATGTGAGAAGAAATGAAGAGGAGGCAGAAAAAATAAAGATAAATTATAAG
>NW_022639762.1:227200-227416 GCF_010583005.1 Odontomachus brunneus | reverse complement strand
ATGAATCGTCGTACGAGCAACGTATATAATATGCTATACTAAATACCCTATGATGTTGGTATGTGTACAAATTGCGATTCTCTCCATCTCTTGCCGTCTTCTCCAGTGTGCACTCTAGATCGGCGTATATCACAAAGGGAACTCGCTCCTTCCTGCTGTGATTGCTAAAACTCAGCCATTTATTGTCTTCGTTGGGTAGAATGATGGCACAGTCGT
>NW_022639762.1:219704-224972 GCF_010583005.1 Odontomachus brunneus | reverse complement strand
GTGACGTCATACCCCCTCCCGGTGACGTCATACCCCCCGGTGACGTCATACCCCCCTCGCCCGCGGTACCCCCCGCCCCTCACTCCCCCTCGGAGGACCTGAGTTAGAAACCGCCTATAATACCTACTGGTAAAAGTAACTCAATTCATGACTTTTTGCTACTTTTACCAGATATATTATTTTCATCGTAGTTTGACCCGCTGATTCATCTTTTGCGTGAATTACCCTTGACATCAGCCGAACCCAGGATGCACCGTCGAGGAGGTTGTCAAAAGGATTTAACATCCCACTTTTTTTTGTTTTTTTATCCTTTTTTTTGTTTTTTGTTATTTTTTTTATCGCATAAGCGGTACAAATAAACTCAATTTATTATATAGTATAAAAAAATGGTCAGTAAAAAACTTTCAAATAAAATAGGTAACATGTCCATAAAAAATACCCCAAAAATGGTATGTCCAGTTAAAATTGTCAGTTTCTAAGTTCGGCAGTCTGGACACATTTCATCTAAATACTCTGGCAGTGAAGGGGTTAAGGAAGGTGGGCAAGCCGGAGGGCTGCCCTTCCGCATACAAGCCAATGTGCCTGCTGTACAAGGTGGGGAAGCTGTTCGAGAAGGTGATATATTCCCGCCTCGTCCAGTTTCTATCCCGGGGTGATCCCAAGCTCAGCGAGGAACAATACGGCTTCCGGGGGGGGGACGGTCGTCGGCGAACGCCATTTTGTGCGTCAGGTCCCTCTCGGAGGCCGTCGTGAGGAGGCGGGAGTTGTGTTGGCGTTGTCATTAGACATCGACAACACTTTCAACTCCCTCGCCTGGGACCGGGTGGAGGAGGGGCTGGCCCATTTCGGGTTCCCTCCCCACGTGGTCCACATTATTAGGGGCTACTTCCGGGATAGATCTCTGGAGTTCCAAAATAAGTCGGAACTCCAGTGCGGAAGGGCGGTATATCGCGGCGTTCCGCAGGTCCGTTTTGGGACCGTTGCTGTGAAACGTCGCGTACGACCAAATTCTCCAGCTTGCCCTGCTCCCCGGCTGCACTGTCGTCTGTTACGCGGATGACACGATGGTGCTGGCAGGGGGCAGGAGCTGGGGCAGAGCTCTGGACCTGAGGCGCTCAGCGGTAGACCAGGTAGTGTGCTCCCTGAGAAGGATGGGCCTCGAGGTGTCTCCCCAAAAGACAGGTGTCATATTTATACACGACGGATCTAAGGGGAGGTCACCTCGGGGTCGACGGGGTAGACGGTGTTCCCGTGAAGGCGGACCCCACATTGGCCTTCCCTGAACTCGTCTTGGATGGTGAATGGGAGTTCCAGAAGCACTTTGAGCTTCTGGCCTCCAAGTAGGGCGGCTAATGCCCTAGGCAACCTCCTGCCCAACCTCGGCGGCCCAAAAGGAAGGCGATGCGGCTGTATGCCGGCGTCGTCCAATCGATAGCCCTTTATGGGGCCCCGGTCTGGGCGAGCGAGATGGCGGCCAACCAGTGCATAATCGCGTTGGGACACCGCGCACAGCGGTGGGTCGCCATCCGTCTCGCCCGGGCTTATAAGACGGCGTCGCATATGGCCGCCACGGCCTGGTCGATTGCCCCCGTTGGGACTTCTTGCCGCGATGCACGCCGAAAACTATCGGCGTGTCAATGAGCTCCGGGAGAGGGGAGACCTCCAACACCTGACCAGGACCATTGGATTCCGCAGAAGGCAGGTCCGTCAGCGCCTCTTCCTCAGGTGGGATCTCTACCTGAGGGAAGCAACGGGCCACTCCGGCAGTCGGGTCGCCGAGGATACCCGGCCCTGTCTACAGGAGTGGGTAGACAGGGCCCACGGGGAACTGTCTTTCCGGACTACACAGGTACTCACCGGGCATGGTTGCTTCGGTGAGTACCTGAACAGAATAGGTAGGAAGCACACCTTCCGCTGCCACCACTGTGGTGCAAAGGTGGACTCGACGCAACACACTCTGGAGGATTGTCCCTCCTGGGTGGAGGAGCGCCGAGTCCTGGTCGGAGTAGTGGTGGCGAACCTCTTTCCCCCGGCCCTTATCAGGGCCATATTCGGGGGAGACGAGGGCTGGTCTGCCGTGACCTCCTTCTGCGACACGGTAATGACGCAGGAGGAGCACAAGAGGGAGAGAAGGGGCGAAACGGCCACCCGGGATGGGGTGAAGCGCCGTAGAAGGAGAACGGCGCCTTACCTACCCGCGCATCAGCGCGGGATAGAAGGGCGGCGAACCCGTGGGCGGAGAGGAGACGTCATCGTTGATGTTCCCTCCTTCGGGGTGCCTGCGGGTGTGACTCCCCCCCCCCCATTGCCGCCGAGTCCTCCTGGCGGCGATTGCCGGAGGGCCCGAATAGGGGGAAATGGGAGGCGCCTTGTCGGGCGGCGGAGACGCGTCGCAAGGCGCAAATCCTCCCCGTGACAAGGAGTCACACCAGGCGCCTCCGAGAGGGGGGCAGGACGGCCCATCCGCAGAGGCGGGTTCTCAGGCCGCTCACCCCCCCTCGCCGGGAGAGGAAGCTTCTGACCGAGAGGGGCGGAGAGACATAATGACTGCCATCGCCCCGCAACCTTGGTTAAGAGCATACGGGCGGGCGGAGCCGGACGGGACCGGACCCGGCCAGCAGCGCCCCTAATTGGTGAGATGTATCTGGATGGGAGGGCCCACGTCCGGTTATGGAGAATGGGTGGAGCGGGTGGAACTATTTTCCCACGGCCCGGGAAGGGGGCGGCGTTTAGGTTTTCCCCACCCGGCGGCTGAGGGCGTCCCAGAAATATGCGTAAGCTGTTCCTGGGGCGCCCTGACGATGGCCGCAAGGGGTCCGGCAGAGGTTTCAGTGGGTAGGTTGGGTTAGTTCCGGAGGGGGAGAGTCCCACACTACCCCTACGAAAGTCCCATCTTTTCCGGGGGTGTGCGTAATGCATTTCCTGTGCATTTACAAAAAAGGCTTGCAACGGCTTGCCCGCGTAGGTGGCGGACGTAAATAATACTCCCAACGTATGGCCTGCGTGTCGTAAAAGACGACTAAAAGGCCCTCATGGATGTGTGGCTACGCCCATGAGTATTAGGGGCCAGAGGGCGCCCCTCCTTCTCGCTTCAAAGAGGAAGTGGCGCCCAAAGGCGCCTACAGCAGGGAAGCGTACGGAATCACTTATGCCAGTATGGTACTGGTCTCTCGGGTGGGCAGCGGCGCCCGATAGTATTAAGGGAAGGCGAACGCGCCCGGTTGTCCTTTAGGGCAGCCAGTGCGGGCGAACCGACCTCAATGCGGGGGCTGTCGGGTCCCTAATGCCTGTGTGGCAAACGGCTTCCCGAATCGGCAGCTGCGCCCGGAAGTAGTAGGATCTTCGGTGAATACTTTATCAGGATCCACAGCGGGGGCAAGGCGAGCTCCTTAGGTTCTGTTGAACCAAATCGCCCTAGGGGGCGGCCCAAAAAGCCGCTCGGGGGGCAGCCGACAAGCTCCCCATTAATAATAAATAATGTACACCAAGAAAGGAGCGATCAGCGGCGGATCGAATACGTCGCACCAGCACGGGGGAGCTATGGTCCCAGGTCCCCCTGTCGTCAACAAGCATTGGGCCATACGAGGCCGTGGAAGCCGGTGCGTCTTCGGCGGGCGCGCCGGTGGATCAGATTACCGCCGCGGGGAGGGAGGAGAGTTCGGAAAGGGAGACAGAAATGGCGGGAAAGGGGAACGTTATAGGAGAGTAGAAGAAGAAATTTGAAGAAGGAAGAGGAGGAGAAAATCGAGACGGGGACAGAGGAGGAGGATGAGGAGGTAAAGGAAATGGAAATGTATGAGGACTTTTCCTCATTCACTGTTTCTACAGTGAAATGGTCGGATTGCGAGAGAGGAAAGAAGAACAGAAGGTTTACACTATCAAGGTTGTGCTACGCAATAAAAAGCGTGGATTATATGGAGGAGGTGTGCGTGAGAAGCAAAAGGATGAGCAAAGTGGAGAAAGAAAGACTAACACTGAGGAAGGGTAAACTAGTAAGATACTGCGAAGAGATGGCCAGAGTGTTCAAGCAAAGGACAGAATACCTGCAGGGATTGATACGGGAGAGAGACAAGATGCTGGACAAAGACGAGGTTAGGAAGAAAAAATTGAGGAAGGAATTGAAAGAATGGAGGAGTAAAGGGAATAATTGCCTTTCGTACAAGGAAAAGTGGGGAAAAAAGGAAAGCATGGAAGAGGGAAAGAGAATTACTGGAAGACAGGATATTGGTGTGGAAAATGGGGAGAAATTCGAGGGTGGATCGGGATACGTCTCCGGCCCACATAGGGCGAACGGATCGTGCCGCGTCTCCGTTCCCGGCGGTACGACCCGGTGTGAATGATCGGGCGACGTCCCCGATAGCGGGCGTGGCCCTCAGTCGGGGAAGAGAAATGCCGGCGGCCGGGAGCGAACCTATCGCGCCCTCCGCGCCTGCTGCGGCCCCCCCGGGAGACCGGCGTTGGGTCGTTGCTTGTTTGGGGACGGCGGTGGAAGGAAGAGAGGTCCCAAACAGGGCGTCAGAGAAGGGCCGGGCCCGGGGCGTCCGGCGACGGTGGTCCGCCTCGAGCCGGGGGACCTCTTATATGCGGAGGCCCTTCGCGAGGCGAGAGGGGACATTGCCCCGGGGACGGGCGGAGTCCGGCCCGCCTTTGTGAAGAGGGCCGCAGGGGGCGGCCTCCTCTTTGGGCTGGCCAGACCCGGGAAGGACGGGGAGGCGACGCCCTGGCGGCCTCCCTCATGGTTGGGTTGCTGCGCCCTCATGGATGGGTTGCTGCGCCCATGAGTATTAGGGGCCGAAAGGCGCCCCTCCTTCTCGCTTCAGAGAGTGAGTGGCGCCCAAAGGCGCCTACAGCACGTGAGCGTACCGGATCTCTTATGCCAGTATGGTATCGGTCTCTCGGGTGAGCAGCGGCGCCCGAGAGTATTAGGAAAAGGCTAGCGCGCCCGATTGTGCTTAGGGCAGCCGGTGCGGGCCAACCGACCTTACTGCAGGGGCTGTCGGGTCCCTAATGCCTACATGGCAACCGGCCTCCCGGGTGGGCAGCTGGTCACGAGGAGTAATAGGATCCTTGGTAAACATTCACCGGGGATCCACAACAGAGATAGGGCGGACCCCTTGGGTTCTGTTAAAACAAACCGCCCTAAGGAGCGGCCCGAAAAGCCGCCCAGGTTGGGGGACCGCCGACATGCCCCCCATTGAAAATTATGATGAGCACGACCAAGAAGAGAACCTCCGGCGGGTCGGATACGTCGGACCGACACGGGGGGGG